>NC_068285.1:37510782-37810782 GCF_025860055.1 Xyrauchen texanus
CATGCTGGTTAATGGGATTTACTCAAACTTGTTAAAGCTTTGCATTCACTGAAACAAATTTACGTTTTACTAGCAGAAAGTCTCTATTGGGTCAGCTGTAGTACACGCATGTGCTAATGAACATAATGTTGATTTTAGTTAATGAAAATGAGATGATTTGCACTTGATTCAAAGTGATTTTGTTAAAGCTGTGTAATGGAATGTTTTTACAGCACCATATTATTCATCGGTCATACTGTCACCTGAGGTTTGCTCGCAAAAATCTATTCATAGCACCTCTATGTACTTTCCACTTTCCTCAACCATATCTTTCCATTTGCTTGACTCTCTCTCTCTTTTTCTCTGCTTCTCTCCATCTTTCCCACCTGCGTCCCTCATCCCCCGCACAGGAGATGCCAATGCATACTCTATCTCGCACACCCTCACACACACACGCACACACACACACAAAGACATATATAAAGAGTGAAAGAGCAAGTGAGAGTTTTAAATGGGAAAGACAAACAGATACATGCAGACTGCAAATAGTTAATTCCTTGTGACTGTGTTGCTAAGAGCTTTGCCGTGATTGGTCGGAATGGGTCTGCATTGGAACCCCACTTCAAAGATACAGGAGGAGGAGGAAATACTGGGGGTGGAGGTTGGCATGACAACAGTTACCAAGACCACTGCTGTTTAAACAAACACATGAGGCCACAGAATGAGAGAAAAAGCATGCCCTTTATAATTATTGCATAAACAGAGACAGATGGATAAATAGTAGAAATTAACTGGCTACTGTCACAGTGCAGGCAAAAAAATTAAAGTTCTGTCATCATTTACTCACACTGATATTGTTCCTAGCCTGTATGACTTTCTTTTTTTTTCGTTGAACACAAAGGATATGTTTGGCAGAATTGACAGCATCAGTCACTATTCATGTTGTGGCTTATATAACATTTTTAGCCACTGTCTTGACGATGTGAAGCACACATGGCGTGTAAGCCATGGGCATCGTAGATTTTATTTTAAATCCTTTTTATAACACACAATGTGGAGAAAATGGAAAACAAAAGGTTAAACCGTTCATATCCACCTGCGTTGGTAACAGCCTGATCTCACATAAAATTCGACTAGTGTGCGCTGATTTTTCTTTAGCCAAAATTGATACAATACATTGATCGAATTTGAAAACACTGCCTCCAGAGGCTAAAGCGTTTAATGTTTCAGAGCATATAAACAAGTGTGGCATTCATTTATATCCAGGAGAGTTCGCCAGAATCCAGTTGTAAAATAATTGATTTCAGCTGAACATGGTGTAAAACAGTGAAGAGAAATGCTTATTTTATTTAATCTACCCCCAACCAAAACCCAAATCTAACCCTAACCATTAGTAGAGACAAAATGCAATGTTAGGGATAAAAATGCAACCTCCTTATAATGCTTGTTTATACAAACGTGATTACTTCCTCATTTGAATGGGGATTAAACTGTGGTCGCCCATGCAATTGACACAACACGCTAACAGTCGTGCCATGAGGGAAAGTAATTGTTATTGAGCCGTTCCAAATATGTCAGATGGGAGATTGGCATGTCAGAGAGTCAGCATACTGTTGCCGATCCTAAGGTACTGGAACTTTTGGAAACAGCATACCAACATACCAGTGTGATCATGTTGTCGGTAACCAAACATAGTCTAAAAATAGTTTCTGATTCCCATGGTTATAACTCCATGCCTATACTCTACCTGTCCAAACTAATTAAGGTACAAAATAGAACAAGTCAAATAACTGACATCTCAGTATATCCAAACAATGAAAACTTATGCATTCAATCAATGAATCAATAAATCATATTGCAGTAATCATCATAATATCAAAACATACATTTTAGTTCATAGTTTAGTGCACAGTTCATTCTTATTTAATTTTGAAGCCAAAGTAAACATTGAAATAGCTCCAATAATACACTTTAATGGCATGGGGAAGAAATGCATTTAAAGTAATGGTGACTGAGACTGCCATCTCCTTTTGTGTTCCATGGACGAAAGTACGTCAAATGGGTTTTTGAAAACATGAGGGTGAGTAAATGATGACAGAATTTCAGTTTTTTGGCTGCACTGTTCTGTCAACCTAATCTAATGTTGTGTTTCCATGTTTTATGGGGACTTCCACAGACATAATGGCTTTTATACTGTACAAACTTTATATTCTATCCCCTAACCCTAACCCTAACGGTACCCCTAAACCTAACCCTCACAGAAAACATTCTGCATTTTTACATTTTCAAAAAACATCATTTAGTATGATTTATAAGCTGTTTTCCTCATGGGGACAGACAAAATGTCCCCACAAGGTCAAACATTTCAGGTTTTACTATCCTTATGGGGACATTTGGTCCCCACAAAGTGATAAACCAAAAAAAAGTCCTCGTAAACCACTTAAATCTGCCCACACACACACATACACACTCATAGAGCAGCCACTGATTACAATTCAGCACCACGGACAGCTACATTTAAAGAGTGCAGAAGCGCTGTGTCATCAGTAGGTAAAGCAAGCAGGAAAACTTAATCTAAGCTGGGATTTAGGTATTCAGACCAAAATCTTCACTCCTGAGCCTCAGACAGAGCAGCCTCATTAAGCCTGTGCCCAGCGTGATTCTGGACCCGTTTTGATTTGAGTGGAGAGCAGTACGCTCTGCAGGGCGACAGGGCTTTGGATGGTATGAGGGGGCCAGGCTTAATAACATGAACTGGCACCTGATTTCTCCAGAGCCCTGGTGTGAGATCACTCGGCCTTAACACGTATGCCGTGGTCATTAATGGTTTTTGGGGGTTTGTTGATGCACATAATTGAATGAGGTAGGAGAGATGAGGCACAGAAATCTCTTGCTCGAGGTGTCCTCAATGTTTAGAGTATGTATTTAAAAACAACTGCTATGAAAACTTGGGTACAAAAAAAGCTCTTTAGCCACAGTTTCTAAAGGGCATACTAGTTTCGAGCCGTGTTCTTGGCTGGGACCCGTGAACACACGTTCTATATAAATGTCTTTTGCTGTGTTGCTCGTCAATCATAATTAGACTACAGTAAGCCTAATTAACTAATTTATGTGGTAGAAGTATTGTTTATTCCAATTATTGGTGATGTTTTATAGGGGGCCAAAGAACATCCCTTATCCATGGAAAAATCACTGTAACATCAACCTCTCATGGGTTGATGCTTTCATATCTTACGATTATCAAATAATATTTTAATTCACAAATAAATAACTCAAATAACCCAGACCTTTTTCTGCTAAATGTTGTGCTATGTGACAAAAAGTGACTGGTATTGGCTGGTAAGTTTACAGATCTCAATCTCAAGTGATTGACTAGTATAGTGGAAAGAAAGTGTAGCACAGAGATAATGTCACTTCGGTCTGGTTTGATTTGTTCCATGTAATAGTGTGTCCAAAGTCAAGAGGCATACAATCCATTTGTCATTCTGTTGTAGCCCTTTTAAAACAGTTTTTGTTCTAAAAAAAAAACTAAAAACATTTAATTATAATCGCACATAGCACAGATGTAGTAAAAAAGCCATTTGACTCCTCTTTGTTAATGTGCGCTCAACTAAAACACTTCAGTGGCGCTCACTGAACTGATGCTATCCTTAAAGTGACCGTACTGTCTAGCCATGTACACACTACAGTTAAATTCAGTATTTTCGGAATGTAGTTAGAGGGTTCCCTGTATAATTATCAGCATTATCTGAGAGTAAATTTCTTTCATATGTAAGCAAATTGACATTATAACTGAAATATACCAACATGAATCATAATCAAATTTAATCAAGAGCTTATGAATCAGAATCGAATCCAGAAATCCAGATTAATACCCAGCCCTATATAAAAACAGAATTACAGTATGTTGGAAATACTGTTTTATATACGGTGTATTGATAAAAACAAGATGATGAATTCACATTAAACTATAACCTTTTACATTTACATAAACATAATGATACAATTTTTATAATGATGATCTATCAAACAAAATCATAATCAATAATTATCATAAATCATTATAAATTCCTGTTTTACATTCGGAACAAGATTATCTAAGATAATCTATTTTTGAGAAATCTGTAATTTCTTTACAGTTGACAAATATTTTTTATTAGCAGTTGTTTTTGTTGATTTGATTTGTTGGGACCCAGGTGCACTGAAAGACTGAGGCGTATGCATGGTTTCCCACAGGGTTGGAAAACCAGGGCAGAGAAGGGTATTTAAGCCCAAACAGGGTATCCATCATGGGGATATAATTTTGCTGATGACCCCCAGGGAGTCTGGAGAGAGCCTACAGTAGCATTCTCTTATCACAGACACTGGAGGACAGACAAACACACACACACACACACACACACACACACACACACACACACACACACACACACACACACACACACACACACGAGAGAGAGAGAGGAGAAAGAGAGGAATGTCTAAAAACATTATGTAAAATCAAGCTAATTTTCCTATCATTTAATTTTTTTATTTAGCAGAATGTGTGTGCATATAACTATATCAGCCATAGAGGCAGCTGACGTGCCCATCTTCCTTAATTGAGTGGAATGTTACATTCGTTTTTTGCCTTTCACATGGAATCATTGTAACTCTGAAAACAACAACAGTTCCTCTTTTGTTGTTGTTGAAATGATTGGAATAACTTAGCTACGTGTTTACAAGAAATTAAAAGTGGGAGAGATAGAAAGAGAAATGTGTTGGAATAAGCAAGCCAGATCAGATGGCTTTAAATAAAGAGCTGTCAGACATCCCAGGGTTCTGCAGATTGAATTGTGTGATTGTACTAATCAAAGACTGACTCAGGTTCAAACCTCATTCATTTTATTTTCATGTTTGTTTTTATTCCTTTTGGGTTTTTCACATTTTTAGCTTTCCTTTGTCTCCAAAACAGCAGAAGGAAAACAAAAGTGCAGCATGGCTTAGAAATTTTGGCTGTGCTCAAGGCCACTGGCTGTTTGCTCTCAAAAGATGAACAATGGTGGCCTTAACCTACTAATATCATTTAAATGAACTATTGATTTTTCATTGACAGTCATTTTTAGACGAATGAGAAGAACTTGCCGATTGTCAGCATTGGGTTAAAGATTGATAAGTACATGTCCCGTAAACAAATGTTGTTTTTTGTTAAATTTGTTGACAAATGTATACGTCCTTGGTAGACTGGTTCACTACTGTTATGCAGTATTTTCTGGTATTGTAATTTAATGAAGTATTATTATAACAGACTTTCAGAAGGTCTAGCTCAGGCACTTTTTTGATTTAGGGCTTGAATATTTCAGGCTGATCACACTGTAAATTTGTCAACAGGAGGTCAAAAGTTCTGCTGTTGAAATCAGTCTGTGCTTCCAAATTTCAAACCAATGCCTCCAGTAACCGAAGCTGGAAGTATTTTTGAGATTAAATGTCCACATGGTGGCGCCAGAAGCGAGTTCTACTTTTAGTTTTTCATAGCCTAATACAGGAAGCATGAGTGCATATTTTATTAACCCTACCCCCTAACACATACCCTAACCCTAAACCTAACCATGAGTGGAGTAAAGTCTTATTTTAGAGCAAAAATGCAACCTCCGAATCACACTCACCATAGTTTATGTGAACACAATTACCTCCTAATTACCATGGGTACAGAATCTGTGTCTCAGAGGATGCTGAGATCAGTAGCGCCACAGGAAAAGGTGAACATATTTGAACTGATGCAAAAATGTCTGATGGGGGATAGTGCATGTCAGTAATTTGGCAGAATGGGGTTGATTTCAGAGTACATGAACGTTCGGAAGCAGCATGTCGATATCCTGTTTGATCATGTTGCATATTTACACAAAGGAAATTAACTGGCTGCATTACCGGATGAAAATAAAGAGCTACATTTAGCCATTACTTAGGGAGGAATTGATACTTTTAAATTTATATGAAAAACATTTAACCAGCTTTAGAAATATTCATATTAGCATTCCAATTTCTGTAATTTTATCTAACAGGATGGAATGTTTTAGAGTAAAACCAACCAACTAAATACCATAAAATCACAGAATGAAAAAAAAAACATTTCATTATAAAAAAGTCACATAATTCATGAAATCCATTACTTATAATTTCTGATGCCTGTGCTGTTGTTTTCCCACCTAAAATGAATTCATTCCCTAAGGAAGATGTCATTAAAAAAACTGCAGCAGTGAAAGAGTTTTCTGTAGTGAAAAACCCATTAAGTTATGAAAACTCCACACTTACAATTATGACCAAGGGTTTTTTTTACTTAAAGGTCTTCTTGCAACTGGGCCCTGGCTTTTTCAGAAGGGATATAACAAAAGACTAACAGGATGGAATATGAAGACATACAAATGTATTAATTTCCAATTAAAATTACATTTACATAGAAAATGTTCCTCTTGTGTTTTTAATAAACTCCTGGAATATTTCTGTATACATTTCTGCTCCACTTTATGTTTAATAGTTTATACAATATATAAAAAAATTATTAATGATTTATATGATGATATGATGGGGACATGAAAATATACTGCATAGACCTAGCTGCCCTCTGCAATGTGTCTCTGCTTCTGTCTTTTCTGTTTTCCCATGCATATTTATCTCTTCTTGTTTTCTTGAGATGTGTAGTTTTGTGCACGATCTGACTGAATACCTCATGAAAAGTGACCTGAATATAGATCATACAGTATATGAATATATATTATTTTCATTTACTTTCAGTGTGATCCAGGAGAGGCCACTAAACTGCTGTACGATCTGCTGTATACAGAGCCAATAAAGATCGTCCTGATGCCGGGCTGCAGTTCTGTGTCCACACTGGTGGCTGAAGCTGCCCGCATGTGGAACCTAATAGTGGTGGGTTTCTCTCTTCATCTGAGCACATTAACTTTATAGATGAATATATAGACAAAATGGGGTGATTCATCTCTGTGGTTAAAGATTGGGGCTGGTAAACACAAGGTTATAGGTTTGAACTCCATAAGGTGATCCATGAAATTCCATCATTGTGTCCTTGAGCAATACCTCTAATAAGTGTAACATAAATTGCTTAACTAAATTGCAAATGAGTATTTAGTAAATGCACACTATTCATTTATTATCCTCAAAGGGTGTAAATGGATTCTGAATTCACTCCTTAAGGTATATAAATCCTGGTCTGTTGTGATTGTCTGGGTAGTGATCTCATTGTGCTGAATGACTCTGTGCATCAAAAATGAAACTCTCAGACAGGTTTCACCAGTGGAAGCATAATACCACAGTGAAGATGAGCTGTCTCAATAGATTCCCATCTCGGAACATGCAGGATTTCACTGAAATACCCAAAACTCCATGAAATGGCTTGCAGGCATTTCAGATCAGATATTTATGTCATTTTATTTCGCATTTGGATCGTCTTAGAAGTGCACTTCCACTGGCGTTTCTTTCCTTTTTTGGGTTGAAAATCAGTCTCTTTATTTTTCATGCTCTGCTTTATTTTTGTATCTGCAGAAAGCTTTTTCTCCTCACATATGAGTTTTGTCCTATTTATCCCCCTGTTGTCCCTGAAACCCTTCCTATTTACACCCCCTCAGCTGAACTGTCACTCAGCATCATCTCTCTGCATCAGGGAATGATGTTGAGTTATCAGAAAAATAACCAAATCCCCTCTGCTGTCGTCTGATTTGACGTACTGATGTCAGGGAGGCACCTGAAACAGAAACATTTTGAAATGTACTCCTCTATTCCCTTACACTTCTGTGTAACATTTTTTTCCATCACAGCTTTGCACGGGTTTCACACACTGAAATCCCCTGAGTAACATGTAGCCTTTTCGAGTAAACTGTAACTGTGAGAAACCGTACAACAGCTGATTTAGCTCTTTGGGGATTGGTTTTCCTGTGGGTGATTATATTGCACATTTTTCTTAACTCAGGATTGTTTCTTATTTCTGGAAAGTGTGAATGCCTCAGTGTTGTCTATTCCTCTGACCTTTGTATCTCAGTTGTCGTATGGCTCCAGTTCTCCAGCCCTCTCGAACCGCCAGCGCTTCCCCACCTTCTTCCGCACGCACCCCTCTGCCACCCTGCACAACCCCACCCGCGTGCAGCTCTTCCAGAAGTGGAAGTGGACCAAGATCGCCACCATACAGCAGACCACCGAAGTTTTTACCTCTGTGAGTGAGATACCCATTTGATAATTCTTATGTTATATGTCTGATAACCGATCCGCAGAATACATTTTTAAAGGTGCACTCAATGATATTATTTTATTTATGTTTTTACTAATTGCTAAACCTTTAAACAGAAAGAAATAGTAATAGTAGAAGAGTAACTTGATTCAAGAAATGGTGCTGGTCATACATTCATGAGCGCCAATGACCAGTGAAATATTACTTGCTTTATCTCAAATATCCCCTGGAATATTGAAGCTTTCACGTGTGGAATAAATTATTCATGCTCTCTGCAAATAGCGCAGTTTTACAATGATAATTTATTTAGTAATAAAAAGTAATATGCATAATGAATAGATTGATAATATTAGTAATTATTCTTAAATAAATACTTATAATAATAGCATTTATGCCATTATATTTATTGTAATTTGTTTTGTGACCTAAATGGTCAAATATTTTGAAATCTTTGTGTTATGTGTAACTATTGAGCTTAAATGCTATGTGTTTGAGAATGATACATTTGAAGTAATTTAGTTCTTCAGAGACTCACTAAATGCTATGGCTTCATTTTATTTTTGTTCATGTTTTTTGAAGGTGTTCTAACCATTAGGCAATAATAAAAAAATCCCTTCCATGTTAATCTGTTTTTGTCTAACCAGCCACAACTGTGACTAGGCACTGGGAATATATTTCTGCCAAGTTGCGTACGCTTGGTAGCTAATTGCAATTGTTTGTGGTACTTTATTTAGGAGTGAAACAGGAAATAGATGTTGTTTGCTGTCAGTTGTGTAGGATTACTCCCCTCCTGAAATACCACTCACCTGTTGGTGGAAACTAAATGAAAACGGGTTAATTCAGAGGCGGAGCAATTTATTACCTTTTGATAAAAGATGACAAAGATGATGAATCATGAGCAATATGATCAGGAACCTGTATTAATAAAGTAAAAAGAGTCAATTTTGATATCATGTAGACTTTAGAAATCAACTATGTTCTGATTGGCTTTTGCACTTTCTGTTTAGACTGTTATCGTGTCACGCCTGCACCGAACACAGTAGTGTTAGACAACACAAAGTGAATGCCTGATCTTTGATGTTGCTGAGATCGGTTTGAACAACTCCAGCAGAATTGGTTTATGTGACTGAGGCTTTCAAAAGAACATTGTTTACTTAAGGTTGTGGCAGATTTGAATTTGTTATTGCTGTTATTTTTTATGCTATTCATAGCTATGCTGTTTTAAAGTTATTTAGAGTGCTGTAAAAAACAACATATGAATCGTAACTAATGTTGGCTTGGCTCCGTTCTTTTGTTTCCCTTGTACTCCTCAGCCTGGGGTGATACAGCGTGTATTAAAATTTGCACGCTTGTTTTATTGGTAGACGCAGGACTGTAAACAATAAACAAGTCCCAACAAATGAAATGAAATGTGCCAGTCTCTTTGTAATTTTCACTTCCGTCTCATTTTCTATCTCTGACTTTAATCTTATTTTCCCTCCCTCTCTCAGACGCTGGATGATCTAGAGCAGAGGGTGAAGGAGGCAGGTATTGAGATCAGCGTGAGACAGAGTTTTCTCACGGATCCTGCTGTCGCCGTCAAGAATCTCAAGGTGCTTTCATTTTCACTTGTCTCATGGACGGCCTCACTGCCATGTGATGCCGTCAGTGCCACATTACAGGAATAACATCAGCACATCCTAAGAAAACATCCCACAACCCTGAAAAAATGCAAAACATACACAGATTCAAAGTCCTGTATCATCTTAGAAGAGCACTTCCACTGCCGTTTCTTTCCTTTTTCCTAGACATGCAAACATGTCTAGGCCACATTGCACCCCAAAATCTAAACAGTAATAAATTGCAGTATATTTTGCAAGAATAAATGTAGGCATATTTTAGAACTATTCTGATCATTTGCATTGTTTTTTTATTTTTGTATTAATTCCCATTATTGCCAAAGGTTATTCTTATTAGCATCTCAGTACAAAGTCAAAGTCAGGTTTACTGTTATGTTCATTTGAAAGTTCAATGGACATAACTAAAGGATATTCCTTCAGGAAATTACAGTGCAACATTTAACATAGATCCATACAGACATTCAGTGAGCTATATCAGCATGGCTGTAAACAACTGCAGCAGTTACAAACAAAACATAGGACTCAATAAGACAGTATTTTCACAACAGTGGTATATGATATATTAAGGGTGTAACAATTCACTTCGGTTCTGGTTCAGTTGACGATTCTTTCAACAAAGCCTGAATCAAGAACAATTGAAAAGTTATTTATATAAAGACATATGCAAAACTGTTCATTTCCTTTAAAGTTGTAGCAAAAAGTACTGTTCTTGAAAGTGCTAAATGATCCATCAGAAATGTTGGTCCTGGGACTTAAATGTGCAATGGTGACACCAAATGGAAATATGCTGACTGAAAATACAGAATTATGTCATTAAATTTAAATTATTTTTAATAAAAATTGCATTTATCTCAAATAATATTGTTTTTTTTTTACATCTAAATATTATTTTTTTTGAATACACATTTAATGGCTGTGCATGCTTATCCAGTTAATTAAGAATAATTTACTGATGTAATCAAATCATAAATTACATTTGACATTAGAATTATATTTCCAAATAACATTCAGCATTATATACTTGCTTCTTGTCCAGAGTGCGAGTGAATGGAGCCAATTTTTGGAGGGTTTAAAGAAAGAAGTGTAAAACCTATAATTGTATAAATTGTGTGTTAATTGAGCTGTAAAGTCATTCAATTAAATTGTAATTTTTATTTTAGTTTTAGGGTTCACAGCATTACTTCTCTTTAAAGTTTGAGTTAAGTTAACTTTACATTGGTCAGATGATCTGTTACTCCCTCACCAGCCCTATCAACTTCCTATCCTGCTCTCTGTAGTGACGGCTGGGCCACCAGCTGTCTCTTTTGCATAGCCCTGCCATGTGTGCTGCCCTAGTTTTGGCATACAAGATTAATGGGGTACCACCAGAGGTACCATGGTAACCTGGAATATAGCACACTGCTAAAAGAGAGGGAAAGGGGCATGCATTGGACTCCTCATTTAAACCAAAATTACTGCATGGGTTTGCATATTTAGCACAACAAAATACTAATGGGAGTCCCTCAACAGTGTTAATTTATTTAAAAAAAACATTGTTAATCATAGTGTTTGTCTTTTTGCAAAAATACAACAATTGACTTAAAGGGATAGTTCACCCAAAACTGAAAATTATATCATCATTTACTCACCCTCATGCCATCCCAGATGTGTATTAATTTTTTTTATCTGCTGAACTCAAACAAAGATTTTTAGAAGAATATTTCAGCTATGTAGGTCCATACAATGCAAGTGAATAGATGCCAACATTTTTAAGCTCCAAAAGCCACATAAGGGCAACATAAAGATACTCTAGACGACTTCAGTTGTTTAATCAATGCCTTCTGAAGAGATGTGATAGGTGTGGATGAGAATTATTATTTTTTTTTACTATAAAATCTCAATCTCCAGTTCAGTTTCACTTTCCCATTCTTCCTCTTCTGTTTTTGGTGATTCACAGACACCTGCTTAAAATGACTTATTTATATTACATTGATCTGTTTCTCACCCACACCTATCATATCATGTCTGAACACATGGATTTAACCACTGTCTTATGGATTACTTTTATGCTACCTTTATGTGGATTTTGGAGCTTCAAATTTGGCACCCATTCACTTGCATTGTATGGACCTACAGAGATGAAATATTCTTCTAAAAATCTTTATTTTTGTTCAGCAGAATAAAGAAAGTCATACACATCTGGGATACAAGGAGGGTGTATAAATGATGAGAGAATTTTAATTTTTGGGTGAACAATCCCTTTAATATATTGACTAAATTAAGTCTATATTTTGTCATGTCCAATTTACACTCACTAAAATTGCATTTTAATTTAGTCAGCGAAAATGTCAGATTTTAGTTGACGATAATGTGGTAAAATGCCGAAAGTATGTGACAAATTTTTCAAATATTTAACAAATTTTTCAAACATTGTATTAAAATGTATAAACATGCTAATCCATTTTCTTTTGAAAAGTTTTCAAAACGCACTGTTTTTTGTGGAGAAAACTATAATTCTAGTGTAGATGATGGGTGTAAACATAGTGAAATTACATTTTCAAATGAAAACGTATTAGTGTGGATGTGGCCTAAAACATATTAAACCTGAAAACCTGAGCTCCTCAAATAATAACATTTAATTATACAGTATGTAACTAATAATTATAAGTATTAGTTACTTAGCTACTTTTTGGCCATAACTGTGTTGTGAATTTTTCTTGTTTAGGATATTTCATTACTTGTTGTTAGGATAACGGCGTTCTCACAACATTAAACATTTTGACTATCGTGAAGCTTCATTCAAGTTCATCTGTGCATTAGCTTCATTGTTTGTGTCTAAGTTCATATTACATTTATTTTTGTACCTTTCACCATTGAACATTTTCATCTGTAATTTAGTTGATGAGATAAACACTGCCCCTGCATAATTCACTTATTTCTGCAAATTGTTGCACAAATTTCTTGTTGTAATCATGAGTTCTCCTACTGCCTCCACAGCGCCAAGATGCACGCATCATTGTGGGTCTGTTTTACGAAACGGAAGCCAGGAAAGTGTTTTGTGAGGTCAGTGATTCGCCTTCCAGCTGAGTATAATTAATATTTATCCATGTCAATGGGGAAACAGTGTGCCCCCTTTCATTTTTCATTCTTGGCTCTAGTGTCTACTAACCTGACCTGTTTCACAAAACCCAACTCCAGGTCTACAAGGAGAAGCTGTATGGGAAAAAGTATGTGTGGTTCCTGATTGGCTGGTACGCCGACAACTGGTTCAAGATCAAGGATCCATCAATCAACTGCACCATGGAGCAAATGACAGAAGCTGTGGAGGGACATGTCACCACAGAGATTGTAATGCTCAATCCCGAGACAGTTCGAGGGGCCTCTAACTTGGTGAGTTTGCCGGAATTATCTTCATATTATTTTAGCCTTTCAAGAAACAGTGTGAGAGAAAGGAGACTGGTCACTCATCCAAAAACTAATGGGAAAAACTACAGTGCACTTAAAGTTGTGGCTAAATAAAAGTCCAGCCTTTCATTTTAAAAGAGACAATAACCTTTTTGATTAGAGACATTGCTATGATTTGAGTTCAAGGTGCAAATTTTATGATGCCATTGTTGTCAGATTTGATTGCTGATTTGAAATAGGTGTTAATGAATCATCCATCCATCCATCCATCGTCAACCGCTTATCCTGTGTACAGGGTCACGGGGGGCTGGAGCCTATCCCAGCTAACATTGGGCGAAAGGCGGGGGTTAATGAATCATAATTTGGTCAAATATTTTTTGGAGGCTTTGGTCTTAATATGCCTTGTAAGCCAATTGCCTACATAAACAATAGCTGCATAGGGGTGTTACAGGCTGCCTAGTATTTGTACCTCAAATCATGCAACATATTGAGGAAAGGTGTGCTGTTACTTTTCTTTGAGATCTGACTTTGAATTTTCACTTAGGGAAGGGGGCAAAAATCCCTGAGACTTACATTGTATCATATCATAGTAACTTTGGGCTGGGCTCTTTGATCCTGGGCCAGTAAGCAGCTACCCAGGATACCGTAGCAACACTCTAACAACCACTCAGTACACCTGAGCAACTGCAAAGCAATGCACTGGCAACCATACCTAGCACTGTTGTGGCAGGTTTTATGAACTCAATTCACAATTTCTTTAGAAAATGTAAACATTTATAGTAAATATTAATTACATTTTAAGTGCAGATTTAATTTCAATCATTTTTTGTATATTTCTGATTTGCCATTGTTGTCAGATTGTATTACTGATTTGAAATAGGTGTTAACGAATCATAATTTAGAAAAATATTTTGATTATGTATGATGAATATATATGCAATATATTGCTCAATGGCCACCAGTGTTGTAGTACTCGAGATCGGTCTTGGTCTCGAGACCACATTTTGAAGGTCTCGTTCTCGTCTCGGAATCGACCTCTTCCTACAGGGAAAAGAGCAATGTAACGCCATTTGAAGTCGTAATTAAAATTTGCTGAGATGCAGGTGCATGATGTCACATACTCTTGTTGACACCCAAGAAGATACACAAAATAACTTTTATTAAATAATATTTATAAATTAGTCAAAGTTCTTGCATTACATGATATTAAATTATGTGTTCAACAAACGTTAGCAGAGTAGCAGGTGTTCAAAACATGGTAAATTATACTCTCTTTTGATAATTGTACACCTGTAGCACAAATGCTAGCGTTGCAGATTGTTTATGAACTGGGTTGTTAGGATATGTCTCTGGTGACATTAAAACACCTGCTAAGCTAACGGGAGCATTGCAGTTTTGTTTCCTTAAACATCATCTTCTGAGCATCTGGCATTGGAATACCTTTATTAGGAGATCGGAGATATCAAGTGGAACATCCCACAACTGATTTGAATCGAGCACAGCACCGGTACCTAAACTCATCTTCATCTCTCACCTAAATAGATTTAGTGAGGTACAATTTAGCACCCTATGAATTTACAGTTTTTTAGGGCGATAGTTTCAGTTGCTTGCCAGCTATTTGCCACCTAGCTAGGTGCATAAGCTACCTAATTTAGTTAACATATATTGAAGCTAATGCAGTGTTAACTTTGTGAGAGATTGAGTGGAAAGGGTATGTAGTGGCAAATTGTTGTTCCCAAGATACGTTTTGGCTATGTGATGTGATAATATGTGATAAACAATGATGAGACAAGCCACATAAAGCTATGCAGCTAATGTATATAATGTTACATTACATCAGCGTTAGCTAATTTCAGCTCCAACATAAATGCTACATGCCACGGTAATGCTCTCTCACTTGGGTGTGTGTGAGCTAGTGATGTGACAGTAGAGAATGGAGACAGAGTAATGCACCTCCACTTATAAGAAAACTTTACATTTTAAATAGGCTGCTTATGTTTGGAATTCTTTGTTCTATTTTCTAGATTTATCTATGTGGTAAGCAAATTGCATGCAAGGCTTGTTGTTGCTTCAAAAAAAAAAAAACTTACTATATTGTTTAAGAAAAGACAGAGAAAAGTGAATACTTGAGCATTGAATAATTGTTTTATATATTCTGTAATGATGGTTTCTTGGAAAAGAGTCATCCAGAAAACCTTCAAAGTCCCCTCAAAGTCTTGGTCTTGTCTCTGTCTCGATACACTCTGGTCTTGCTTTTGACTTGGACTCGGTTTATTTGGTCTTGCCTACAACAGCCACCCTAGTCTCTACATATCAAAGTTGGCCACTGAAAAACCCAAATTGGTTAACTACCGTATGTTGCATTGTTTACTGTGGCACCACTCCAATTAGTGTGCCATAGACAAGCTGCATTTTCTCTATTTGACCCATTGGGAATAGCACAAAGGAACCATAACCTATTGTTATATCTTTAGCTGTTGAGGAGCTATTCTCAGACCTGACAATCCGATGAGTCCCTCTGGAGTAAACCAGCACTCAGGTTTCAGTGCTATTCTCCTGGGAGAGCTGGATGGACAGGTGTAAGCTCCAGGGGGGGCTGTCTGGAACTTACCCAGCTCCGGTACTCTGAGCTGGGAATTGGCTGGCATACATATGCATTCCTGCTGCTTTCCTGGATCCGGTGCAGTCCGGGCACCTATCCAGACACCTATGCTTCAAACATGACGCAAAAAGTCTCTCATGTTGGACAGCCCAATTTGTGATAAAATGGCCATGTTAAATTGGCCCAACATCACCGTAATTTGTTCCCCTCATCCTCACTCAAATGTACCTTTTGAGGCTGCCATTTTAAGAGAGCTGAAATGCTTCTCGACACCCTAGTTTCCTTCTAAACACACATTTCAAACATACACACCTACCTCCACTGTCCATTTGTATCAAGCAATCACCAGATGCCCTTCTGTAGCTTGGCTCATTTCCTAAAACACACCTGTTTGAAGTGAGGAAGTGCCTCAGCTGTTTCTATAAGATGTGAATAAATCTCAAAGAAATCAGATTTAATATGCCACCGCGCTAAGAGCACGCCAACTCTATTTCTTTTCTCAGTACCTTCTTAATTATATGGAACATCTTCAGAGGGTGTGAAAAGCGGGTGACTGCAGGCAAGATAGTTTATTTTTGGCACTTCAGGTCCTGGTGTGTGTGAATGAAGTTTTCACACCCTGGAGAATAGCACCTGCATCTACAGTTGAAGTCAGAAGTTTACATCCACCTTAGCCAAATACATTTAAACTCAGTTTTTCACAATTCCTGACATTTAATCGTAGAAAACATTCCCTGTATTAAGTCAGTTAGGATCACTACTTTATTTTATGAATGTGAAATGTTGGAGTCACGTGATGCCAATGCAAGGATCGGATGTGTGAACAGCGAGCTCTGCTCACTTTACTAGTTTTAATACTTTTTATGACATAAACTGTTGAGATTTGATACACTCTGTTCCATAACTGTTCTAGGAGGACAATATGTAAAATAATTTAAATCCTCAGGCTCTGGAGACATTAAAGGACAATTATGTGCTCAAGCAGGCGGCAAGCCTGGGAGTCTATTTAGTCAGAGAGGCGCGAGAAATCCGGTGAGAGAGGCTGAACATATCGCAATCTGACGAAGGTCATTGCTGACTTGGAGGATATTGCTGTGATACGTTGATTGATCACTGCCACTGATGTAGTTACAAGAGTGTGGTATGTCGAGAAATTGATTGACCTGGAGTCATCGGAGAGGGAATTATCTGTTAATCCGCTAGTGACCAAAGTGGATTTGGTTTGTGTCTGGGAGAAGTTGATATGGAGAACCGTAGCCGGCGGAATAACGTCCATATTGTTGAAATCCCTGAGGAAGCAGAGGGACAGGATTCAGTGAAATTCCTGGATGGGCTCTTTCCAAATCTGCTCGACATAGCAGGCCATAAGCTGGAAATCGAGTAAGCTCACAGGGTTCCTGATTGGCGAACCGCAGAGTGAGACATGCCCGATCAATTCTGGCCAAATTTCTGAGATCATCCGATAAAGATCTTGTGTAAGGAAGGATTTTTCTTTGCGAATTCAATAAGAAAGGAGCGTGATTGATCCAAGGAGTGCAAGAAACTTTTATACCAACGGAAGGTCGCTTTTGCACTGATATTCCTAGCCAAATTGAAAAAAGATGCTAAGGATTGCCATAAAACTTTCACATGCCCACAGCAAGCGATGTCCTTCATAAAGTCAATAGAGAGAGTAAGTCATCTTGGTGTACTCATTAGGTCTGCAACTAACGATTATTTTTATAATCGACTAATCTAATGATTATTAGAATGATTATTCAACTATTCGGGTGATTATTGCAACAATTAGTCATTAGCCCTTAACAGACTATTCAGCTTGTGCCTTAAAAGGTTGGATTAAATGTGCTTTCTCTTAAAATCCTTTATGAGAATGTATCTTAAATGAGTGGTGGTGGTGTAGTGGTCTAAAGCACATAACTGGCTAACTGGTAATCAGAAGGTTGCTGGTTCGATCCCAACAGCCACCACCATTGTGTCCTTGAGCAAGGCACTTAACCCCAGGTTGCTCCAGGTGGATTGTCCCTGTAATAAGTGCACTGTAAGTCGCTTTGGATAAAAGCATCTGCCAAATGCATAAATGTAAATATAAGTGTATATTGATGTGTATTTTTTTCACTTTTTCATACTTTTGCCAGTGCAGTAAAGAAAAAAGTATACTCATATTCAAGATATTTGCTCTAAAAGCAAGTCTAAATATCTTATATGATGCTTCTCAAATAAATGTATCTTGTTTTAAGGATTTTTAGATATTTTTAAATATTTAAGTATTAGAATTAATTAAATATTATATAAAAAAATTCTCTTATAATTTTTCTTCTGCAGTATAGCTGCTTAAGTAAATGTACATAAGGAGTTTTATATATTTATATTGGAAAACAAACCAAAAATGACGAATCAAAAACATATTTTTTTTGCATTGTATAATGGGCTAAGACTACACCCTCTCACCTTTTTGTTCAGTTGATTTCGATCCATCTTTAACTCACAAAAAAAACAACATATTATAATTCACTATGTCGCAAGCAATCACTATAAACTAAATCTAGCTGCAGCAAGCGTGTGCCAGTGATGAGCGTCTCTGCACGAGACAGTGTATCAGCCGGGAGAAGTTTGAAACTCTCTCATGCTGTCTTTCATGCAACACATATAAATGGCTCTGACTGCACAGACCAATGCCAGGTTTGGAGTTTGTGCTTATTTAAACAGCACGGTTCCTTTTCATTTGAACTTTAATAAAGGATGCATTAAATACAGTATATAACGGTGCAGTGTTTCTATTTTAGACACTCTGACAGGCAAGTTTTGCTCAAGTGGCACACCAGGTATGGCTCCACTTTATTTCACGACAACACTGCTTCTTTATTTTATTTACTTATTTTGTATTTTTGTTTTATAATACTCTACATCACCTTAATCTGCTTGGAAAATTTGTGAAAAAAGAGTGTGTCTGGACTGTGAGCTGTTCTTTCTCCCTCTCCTCAATCAAGTGCGAGCTGAAGTGCTGATCTCCTGCATCATCATTAGCGTTTCAAAAGATCTCATGTTGTGTTAAATGAAATCATACAACTATTCGACAACTAAACTTTTTGTCGACTTATTTTTATTATCGATGTTGTCGATCATGTTGACTAATCGTTTCAGCCCCAGTACTCATTGTAGCCGAGTGGACCGGATCACTGAACATTCGTTTGACTGTTTGAAGATTCTGCGCACTTTTTTTGGTGCTTGTTTTGCCTAGCAACTGAAATTTATTTAGTAGATTATCTTTTGCTGTGTAATTCTGTCTCACAAAATTTGAATAGAAACACCAGACTTGAGCAATCCGACAGCAAAGTTGTCACGGGGGTTTCTGTAGGCATACATGGACTGTTTGCGTTTGGAGGGATGGATGCAAGTTGGTGCTGTCGTGCACGGGATTCATTGGGTTTTGATTGTTGCACTAATGTTGGAATGTGGTGCTTGTAATCTTGCTTTTGACACACAAACCCCATAGAAAGATGGAATTTTTTTTCTCTTCTTAAGCGTAAGAAATATGATATAGTGTTTCTTCAAGAAATGCATCTCCGCAGGAAGCTGAAAAATGTGGAAAGATATGGGGTGGGCATTTTGTTTATAGTGCTGGCTCGAGTAAGAGTCATTACGCTGATAAGTAAACATCTACAATTCAAACGTCTCAAACAGAGTAAATATACATTAGGAAGAGTCATTATTGTTTTAGCTGAAATTCAGGGACAAAGTCTTATTTTGGCTAATATTTATGCACTCTAATGTTGGTGATCAGGGCTTTTTTATAGATCTTGGAAGGATGTTGAAAGTCACTGGCACCCCTCATGATATAATATTGGGAGGAGACTTTAATCTTCTGATTGACTCAGTCCTTGATTATAGTGAAACAAAAGTGTGCAAGACCCCTAGAGCAACATTGACGCTTCACAGGATGTGTAAAAATCTTGGTCTTACAGACACTTTGAACCCATCTGGTAGGGATGGGATGGAATTGGAAGGGAATATTAAAAGTGCAGAGGCAGAGCTGAAATGCAGAATGTCATACTATTTTGTTGCAGAAGGTGGAGTTGTGGCCATTCAGGCCAAGACTGTCATACTTTGAGTCGCGGACAAAGCAGGGAAGCTTCGGGCTAGATATATAAAACAGAGAGTCTTTTTCTACCATTCCTTCAGTGAAATCTGTTGGTGGTGAAATATATACCTCGGCCATTGATAATAATAATGCTTTTAAAGAATCTTGGTCTCTATAGTTCCACATCTTCGTCTACGGAAGAGGATATTAAAAACTTTGTGGAACCATTCTAAACTGTCAGCTGAGAAAAAAATCTCTTGATTCTGAGATAACCTTGGAGGAGCTTGGCAAGGTAATTAAGGCCTTGTCTAAAGGCAAGTCTCCAGGGCCAAATGGCTTTACCGTTGTGTGACACCGAGGCAGCGTTTGTGGATGGTTCATATTCTCACTGCGAGAACATGACCATGTCAACGTTGCGTTCCACTCTAGCCGCTCCCCGCATCGTGCCTTCTACCCACGGGTATAGGGCCGGCGCCCTATTTTTGGGAGTTCAACGGGTGCGGTTTCGCCAGGTAAATCCCCGCGGACCACCCGTTCCCCAGCACGCTTGTCTGCCTCCATCCGGGTCCTAGATGATGCCGGCTCGCCTTATGGCCAGTCTGATGTCTCCTTTGAACCCCCCGAGCTGGATGAGAGATTCGCCGCTGCAGCCGTGAGCATCTTGGTGGATTCCTACACTGAGGATTCAATGGGGCTGGCACCTTTGTGCAGTCTGAGGACGATGCCCACATCCACCGTTCTCAGGGTGAACAGACACCGAGCACTTGCAGTCCGGCCCCCATGAACGCGGACCTCCATCTTCACGTGCCCAACTGCACCACACTCACGCCTCAGACCGGCAGGTGACAAGTCTAGAGGTCGTCCCTCAGTCGCCTACCTGCCCCAGGCCGGGTACGCGGAGCAAGATAAGTGCTTCGAGCCTCTCTTCAGCACAACCACCTCGAGACGAAGCAACGCTCCCCAACGTGACGTCGCCTGCTCCCCCCCGCCGCAAGGCCCCACCTCCAGGTTCATCACACGTGATCGTCCCCTAATGTCCCTCGCACGGAGCTTGGATGCGTGGCTTACGCAATCCAACCCTTCTCGGTGGCTAGCAAGAACAATCCGACTTGGCTATGCAATTCAGTTCACCAGGCACCCGCCTCACTTTATCGGCATCTGCTTTATATCAGTGCAGGGCGAAAACACCTCCACCCTGTGTACGGAGATCGCAACCATTTTGCGCAAGAACGTGATAGAGCCTGTCCCTCCAGCCGAGATGGAGAAGGGATTCTACAGCCCTTACTTCATAATAACCAAGAAAGGTGGTGGGTTGTGGCCAATCTTGGACCTGCGAGTTCTGAACTTTTCTGATTGGTCGATCTCACTGTATTATAGTTCTTTACTAGGAATTCGTCTAGTAAGCAAAATATTTAAAACAATTACATTGAAATCACACTTGCTGCTTTTGCAATTATCCATTTTGAGCATATTTCCTGTTCCAAGAGGTCTGATCTCTATATTTCCTTCCAATCAAAGGTCTGAATAGTAATTGCTTACATGATGTCAGGAGTCAGTATGGCTATGAAATGATCTAATTTATTTCACATTGACAGCAATAGTACCTTGATAAAAACAGAAAAACAGTCCAAATAGTCTCTTCAAATCTGGACAGGGTCGAGGACATTGGGGGCCTAGAGACAGCTAAAGAACCAACCAGAAGAATAAAATATTTCATAGAGTTCATCAGTACTTGGATTTTAATATTAAACGAGAAGGTCAACAGTTTGTTTTGAGGCTGAATAACAGCAGTCAAGTTTTGGTGTTTGAATGTTTTACATTCAGAATATGTATGAGACAGTGGAGGCCTTTTGACAGATAAAAAAAAATTCTGTAGAGGGGTTCAGGGGTGTCCTCTGAGAGAAAATTTATTAAAAACTAAAAAATCTGAATGGACCAATTATATATTTTCCTTAAAGTGAGAATCTACTGGGGGCCTGGGTAGCTCTGCGAGTAAAGATGCTGACTACCACCCCTGGAGTTGCGAATTGGAATCCAGGGCGTGCTGAGTGACTCTAGTCAGGTCACCTAAACACCCAAATTAGCCTGTTTGCTAGGGTGGGTAGAGTCACATTGGGTTAACCTCCTTGTGGTTGTGATAATGTGTGGTTCTTGCTCTCGGTGGGGCGTGGTGTGTTGTGCGTGGATGCAGCGGAGAATAGTGTAAAGCCTCCACACATGATAAGATGCGCAGGGTGTGGCCAAGATGGCGGCGAATTAGGTGGAGGTGTTTTAAGGTGTTGTCAGGAAACTCTGAGATTGGATGATATTACAACTGATGCAGTTTATGTTTTTTGTGTCAATGAACATGTTAGTGAGATTTTGTTGTAAATCACACATTTTGAGCTGAATTTATGGGCAGAAGAAAAGTTAAACAAGCTCCAGTCGCCATTGTGTCAGTGTTTCCACTTGAGTTAAAAATGGAGCCTGTTCAAAATGCATGTGCCATCGACAGTACCTTGTCGTATGTGGACTTAAATGCATCAGATCATTACTGCAAGAAAAATTAAGAATTTGACTTGTACCATACATCAGCTTGTTACTGAGGTAACAATGCACAAGGAGGCGCTTAAAGTCATGTCTGCTGAGATCCAGGACATAGAAAAGGTGAATAAAACACTAAAAGAATAGGTAGGAGACTAAGCGGTACAGTTGGAGGTGGACACAGTAGCGGCATGGGTGAAGGAGAAGGATGGTAAAGATGTCCAAGGTGTAGTTATCTATGTTCTTAGCAAAGTGGTTCCTGGCATCAGTGAAAGAATGGGGGAGGCAGTGGATATCGCCCATCATCTTGCCCCGAAAAGAAAGGATGGTTCACACAGATCCATAATTATCCTGTTTGCTCTCAGTCTTCTCCGCAATGTTGTCTGGCAAGCTGCCAGAGTTTGTAGGTTTCTTTCTGACAACAAGATGCGACTCACAGAGGCCTTACCCAGATGACAGGGCTGCAAGAGAAAAACTTTGGCCCTTAGTCAAGAAAGCCAGGGATGAGGGAAAGAAAGCCTCTTTCCAGGGATCATTTGCCCAATTATGGGGAAAAGATTTCAATACCCTGGTGTGAAGTAGGGTGGTCGTGCATCTTTCTGCTTCTCTTCTCCATGTTCAACGGTACTGAGATACTTTATTTTATACTTGGTCAGTCTAGTATATAATTGCCTTTTATTTGCCCATAGACTGTTCTTTTAAATGGGCCAGCCCTGAAATTGATACAAATTTTTCGAATTTTAACAATTTTTCGAATTGTTAAATTCTGGAAAAGTCAATGGAGCAATCTGATTTACTGTAGCCATGGCTCAAATCACTCCGCTGGGGTTTCAGTTCTTTTACACAAAATTAAGGGGCAAATTCTGGAGGTTATGCCTTCAAATGAAGATAGATCATTTTGTCGCTTAAGCAAGATATTTCAATTTTTATTAGATATAATATACACTCACCTAAAGGATTATTAGGAACACCATACTAATACTGTGTTTGACCCCCTTTCGCTTTCAGAACTGCCTTAATTCTACGTGGCATTGATTCAACAAGGTGCTGAAAGCATTCTTTAGAAATGTTGGCCCATATTGATAGGATAGCATCTTGCAGTTGATGGAGATTTGTGGGATGCACATCCAGGGCACGAAGCTCCCATTCCACCACATCCCAATGATGCTCTATTGGGTTGAGATCTGGTGACTGTGGGGGCCATTTTAGTACAGTGAACTCATTGTCATGTTCAAGAAACCAATTTGAAATGATTTGAGCTTTGTGACATGGTGCATTATCCTGCTGGAAGTAGCCATCAGAGGATGGGTACATGGTGGCCATAAAGGGATGGACATGGTCAGAAACAATGCTCAGGTAGGCCGTGGCATTTAAACGATGCCCAATTGGCACTAAGGGGCCTAAAGTGTGCCAAGAAAACATCCCCCACACCATTACACCACCACCACCAGCCTGCACAGTGGTAACAAGGCATGATGGATCCATGTTCTCATTCTGTTTACACCAAATTCTGACTCTACCATCTGAATGTCTCAACAGAAATCGAGACTCATCAGACCAGGCAACATTTTTCCAGTCTTCAACTGTCCAAATTTGCTCTTGCAAATTGTAGCCTCTTTTTCCTATTTGTAGTGGTGATGAGTGGTACCCGGTGGGGTCTTCTGCTTTTGTAGCCCATCCGCCTCAAAGTTGTGCGTGTTGTGGCTTCACAAATGCTTTGCTGCATACCTCAGTTGTAACGAGTGGTTATTTCAGTCAAAGTTGCTCTTCTATCAGCTTGAATCAGTCAGCCCATTCTCCTCTGACCTCTAGCATCAACAAGGCATTTTCGCCCACAGGACTGCCGCATACTGGATGTTTTTCCCTTTTCACACCATTCTTTGTAAACCCTAGAAATGGTTGTGCATGAAAATCCCAGTAACTGAGCAGATTGTGAAATACTCAGACCGGCCCGTCTGGCACCAACAACCATGCCACGCTCAGAATTGCTTAAATCACCTTTCTTTCCCATTCTGACATTCAGTTTGGAGTTCAGGAGATTGTCTTGACCAGGACCACACCCCTAAATGCATTGAAGCAACTGCCATGTGATTGGTTGATTAGATAATTGCATTAATGAGAAATTGAACAGGTGTTCCTAATAATCCTTTATGTGAGTGTATATGGCTGTAATTCCCATTCTGCTAACAAAACACTTTTTTCTCAAATTATTTCAAATTGAAGGAAGTACAGTATAAATACCCAGGTTCTTTTGTAACTTTAGGTGGTGATATGAATGAATTTTTGGATGATACTAGATAGATTTCCCCCCAGGAGCAATGAAGGTCTGCATAATAACAATAATGTATTCTCAGTATGTTCTGATCTCACTCTCACTTTCATATTGACACACAGGACTTCACTTGGTCTAATGACGGGGCGGCTGTGGCTCAGGTGGTAGAGTGGGTTGGCCATTAATCTCAGGGTTGGTGGTTCGATTCCTGGCCCACACGACTCCACATGCCGAAGTGTCCTTGGGCAAGACACTGAACCCAGAGTTGCTCCCAATGGCAGGCTAGTGCCTTGCATGGCAGCTCTGCCATCATTTGTGTGTGAATGGTGAATGAGACGCAGTGTAAAGCCTTTTGAATACCGCTAAGGTTAAAAAGGCGCTATATAAGTGCAGACCGTTTAATAGTAAAATTTCTTTAAAATCCAAAATTTACCTCTTTTTAGTTTCTTCCTTGGCTCTTCAATTTGTTATAGATCGTATCTCATTCCCCCATTTCAGATCATAAACAAATAATTAAAAAAACTGGGTTGTACTGATGAAGGTCCATGATTACGCAGTTATTGGAAATGTAATAACAGTCTCTTAAAGGATGACCTCTTCAATAATAGCGTAAAAGATTTGATTAATTACATAGATGTCTTAAGAGTTAGAATTTAGGGAGTTACATTTAAAAATGAATGAAGCTTATTTAGATCATGTTAGAAGCATCTTTGTTAGATGTAGGGCTAAATAGCTCAATGAAGTAGAGACAAATTCTAGTTATTTTTTTGCTTTGGAGAAAAGGAACTGCAAAAGAAATTCCTGGACTGCTCTTAACATTAATGGTGTCAATTGCACAGACCCTAAATTAATATCAAAATTTTGTTACAGCCTTTTATAAGAATCTTTATTCTGTATTTGAAAACAATTTCATGAATTTCAAGATTCAAAGTCATGTTTCTGTTATTGATAATGACTTCAACGCTTTCTGTGATTCTAGTTTGACAATTGCCGAAATTCGTACAGCTCTTTATTCTATGAAGAGAGGGAAATCTCCAGGTATCGATGGATTATCTGTTGAGTTTTATACTCATTATTGTGAGTTAATTAAATATCTGTTACTTTGTATGAATAATGAATTTATTAATCTGAAGGAAATGACAACATCAATGAAACAGGGTGTTATTACCCTTATTCCCAAACTGGATAAAGATATTCTATTAATAGGTAATTGGCGTCCAATTACGCCCCTGACCGTTGATTATAAAATCCTGGCCTTGGTATTTGCTAACAGATTAAAGGTTAAACTCAGTCACTTGGTTGCAGAGACTCAATCTGGTTTTGTAAAAGGTAGGCACATTAGTAATAACATAAGACTTATCTTAGATCTTTTAGACTACACAGATTTTGTGCATTCTAAGGCTATTATTCTTTTCTTACATTTTAATAATGCTTTTGACACCGATGAATTTCTTTCACAGACACAACTTATTTGGTTTTGTTTTATTTTGGTTTTGTTTTGTTGTATTATTGAAATGTTTTATAGGGAAATATTTCACTTCTCAGAGATATTTTATTAACCGAGGTGTCAGACAGGGTTGCCCGATCTTGTTCTTTTTATTTATTTTAATGACTGAGCTATTATCATTACGTATTATTCATGAACATAACTTGGAAGGCATTTCTATTTTTGAAAGGGAAATTAAAATCTCCCAGTTGGCTGATGACACCACTCTTTTCTTAAAAGATAAGAGTCAGCTGTCCAAAGCAATTCATTTAATTCAGTTGTCATGTGCTTCAGGGTTGAAACTGAATATGTCCAAGTGTGAGATAATGCCACTGCATAAAAGTGACAATACTTTAATTGGAGGTATTTCAGTGAACTACACTGTAAAGTATTTGGGTATTTATTTAACAAAAATATAAAAGCCAGACAACAGCTTAGTTTTTCTGGCAAGATAAAAAATAAAAGCATTTTTAACCTTTGGCTCCAAAGAGACCTTTCCCTTTATGGTAGAGTCCTTTTATACAATCCGAAGGATAATCTTGTTTCGGATATCCTTCACTTTCTCTTTTCATTAATGATTGTACAGCCATAGGAATTAACTGAATTTTTCTGGATTTCATATGGAAAAACAAACCCTCATAATCTTAAATAAACAGTGCTTGTACACACATGACTGTGTGGCAAAACATTAATGATGGCAGCTCCAATGCTATCATTAAGCTTGCTGATGATACGACGGTGGTAGGTCTGAACACTGACAATGATGAAACCTCTCCCTCAATGTCAGCAAGACCAAGGAGCTTGTGTTGGACTTCAGGAGAAAAGACAGAGAACACAGCCCCTAAACCATCAATGGAGCACCGGTGGAGAGAGTCAGCAGCTTCAAGTTTCTCTGTGTCCACATCATCGGAGGTGAGCTTCCCTCCCTCCAGGACATCTTTACCAGGCGGTGTGTGAAAAAAGCTTGGAGGATCATCAGAGACTCCAGCCAACCGAGCTATGCTCTGTTCTCACTGCTACCATCAGGCAGGCGGTATTGCAGCATTAGGACCTGCACCAGCCGACTTCAGGACAGTTTCTTCCCCCAAGCAATCAGACTTTTGAACTCTTGATCGGTCATGATACATATATCAGTGTGGCACTTTATTAGCCTCAGACTGGACCCACATTTTATACTTCACTTAATAACACTCTGGCAAAGTAGATTGGCAGATGCAGTTATTTTAACAATAGTAGTGGAGACATGGTGAGCAGCAATATAGATGATTACTGACAACATTTGCTTAAACAAACAAGAATGAAGCAAAGTCAATGTATATTCATCAACTATATTGTGCCTTTAGACTATAGGATAACATACATTTCCCATCTAAATGTAGCTTGATTAATCAACATGTTATGAGCCTTTCATAATAAGCTAACACATTTTTGCTCTAATTTTGAAAATTAATCAGAGATGTCATCATCTCTGGCATGGATGGCAAAACGTTTAAATTACTTGTTAGGGCTACATTTCCCAAAAGCATTGCAAGCTTAAGTTGAAAGCAGAGACCATTGGCGCCAATGGTTTCTATGATCTACTTAGGCTTACAAAATTTGGGGAAATGCAGACCTGCCTAGTAGAGTTAGCTACTGATGAGAGCATTCACATTATTTCATAGTCAGCCTATTCATATTTAGATTAAGCAAACAGTATTTTGATGCCGCACAGTTGTTATGTAAAATGTTTGTTCCACTAACTGGTGACCGCTGGTAGAATAATTTTTTCTGTAAATAAAATGAATGGGGTTTATACTTCCAGATCTCTTTAGTTGTGCTCTATTCAGACCTTCTATGGTGGCCATGAAGCCATGCTTGTTAAATATTGAATTTTAATTTATCAAGTATAATTCTCTTGCCAATGAAGTACTTACAGCATGTCCTGCACAAGCACGTGCGCACTCACACACACACACACACACACACACACACACACACACACACATGTTGTGTTTCCATGTTTTATGGGGACTTTCCATAGACATAATGGTTTTTATACTGTACAAACTTTATATTCTATCCCCTAAACCTAACTCTACCCCTAAACCTAACCCTCACAGAAAACTTTCTGCATTTTTACCTTTTCAAAAAACATAATTTAGTATGATTTATAAGCTGTTTTCCTCATGGGGACCGACAAAATGTCCCCACAAGGTCAAAAATTTTGGGTTTTACTATCCTTATGGAGACATTTGGTCCCCACAGAGTGATAAATACACGCTCACACTCACACACACACACACACACACACACACACACACACACACACAGATGCATGCCAGATGATAGCTTATGTCTTCTCTTTTGATACAGACCTCACAGGAGTTTTTAGCACAGCTGATGTCCAAGCTGGGCGGTAAAAATCCAGAGGAGACCGGTGGTTTCCAGGAAGCTCCTTTGGCTTATGATGCAGTGTGGGCCCTTGCTCTGGCTTTAAATAAGACAGTGGGGCCCTTGAAGGCAAAAGGCCGCAGGTTGGAAGACTTTAACTACAATAATAAGGACATCACAGCCGAGATCTACCGTGCCCTGAACACCAGCTCCTTCGAGGGAGTTTCGGTGAGTGACAAATTTCTTTTTATGTGTTAAATAGTAAGGGGATATGAATGTGTGAGGTTTGTTTTAACATCAGTTATTCAGATTCTGATACCATTATGAGTTATATTTCATGATTCTTGATACCAACTTCAATACAACAGCAAAAACGAATATGCTATTGAACACATTCCTTTATTCGAAAAGTTAAATATGAATATACATTTTAACAAATTAGATTAAAACAATGGCATGTAGGCCAAAAGTTATCAATTTCTTAAGGTAAAAATTACTTTTTTCAGACAAATTTTAAGTACTTCAAATAATCATTCAATTATTTAAGTAATTGTTCAGTTAAACATAACATTTTTCAGTTAAATGAAAGAAAGAACAATGCAGAAATTACAAGAAATAGATCAGTTTCAAGAAAAAGTAAGCCTTTTTTTGTAATGTTGTGTTGAGGGATCTAACAGTAGGATTAAGTATTCAAGTAAACATCCAGAAATTAAAACAAAACTAACAAAAGTAACTAAATATAAAAATAAAACGAATAATATCATCACTTACAATAGGAAAGTAGCCATTGAAAAGCCTTAAAATGTAATTGGTCAGTGACTGTCTTCCATAAAAATGTCTGGTCTTTCTTCCTGGAGTTTGCTGTAATTTTCATAATTGGTATAGACTGCTATTTTGGACATGAGTAACTTGACTATAGTGAATTCCTATGGGTGCCAAAATAAGTGGGTATTACTGATTCTGTAAAAAGACTGACATCTTTGTAGTTTTTTAATAAAGGATCAAGCTGGTACCTATAGCGGTATTTCCCTAGACTAGGGGTCGGCAGGCTTTATGACATGGAGTGCCATTTGTTATTTGGCTGTGCGACTCTCCTGACATGTGAAAATTTTTCTATTTAGCATTTTTCTATTTTAATCATTTATTTTTCATTACAAATTATATTATCACCATAACAGTCTGAGCGAAAATGTGTGCAAAACATGATGATTATGATATAATCATGATCCTGCATGTGAATTTTGACAGAACATCTTGTGAAAGTGCTTGTTTCAAACAGATTGCATTGCAGGAGAATATTTGTTTTAAATTGGAATAGTTTTATTTAAAAGTAGACATTTTAAGCTTTCTTTAGACATATGTTTCATGTTTGTGTGATAAGTATTTGCGGAGTTTCAGTTCATTTTTGTGACGTGTTTCTGAAATATGCTGGTGAACACAGAGACTGCTGAAAGCTCACCCTTTCTATTTTCTTTATTTTACAAAAGCACAAGATTTTGTTGTTATTGTGAGTGTACACAAATAAAAGTAGACCCTTTATAGTCTCTAATGATGTCTTACACTTATCTGTATACCCAAAAATGACAGAGTATTTTATGTTGTTTCTGCTGTAATGACGAAAATATCCAGCAGGACGCGCCGGCGCGTCCGTCGACCCAAGAGGGTTAATGAAATAAAACCTGTCCTTTTGGACAAAACGAGTTGAATGTGAGGATAAACACTATTAAAGTGTGACGAGATTCGCACTGCACGTGCAAGCCATTCGCGCATCACAAGCCGATCAACTAGTTAGCCTTTTTCAGAAAACCACTCCTGTAAAATCTTTAAACTTTATTTCCATGTTTTGAATAGACTGCCATTTTTGAACCCCTCAGATTTTACCTTTTTGTTTAACTTTTTCTTAAAAAGATGAGCCGAGAGAGAGAGAGTCGCACATGCTCACGCTGCATGTGTGTCTATGTTAGTTTGTTTTATGTTGTTTAAGTTCATTTTTATCATTAAACCTTTATGTGGACTGTTCAGCCAGTTCCCGCCGCCTCCTTGCCCATTCTTGAACCTTTACACTCACATTAAAGGAGAAGGTGCTCTTTGTTAAACTAGATTTATTTATCCTACATCATATTTTCTTTTTTTGCACTAGAGATTTTCTAAGAGGGAGAGAAGCTCTTACAAAAAGGAGAATGTGTTAGAGAGGGAAAAGGGAAACCCATGAACTATTTATGGCACACAGGTGGCAATAAATGTATCTCTTCTCTGTCAGGGTCATGTAGTGTTTGATGCCCAGGGTTCCAGAATGGCTTGGACCCTTATTGAGCAACTGCAAGGTGAGCAAACTATAAATATTTTTATGTCTTCTTTCATCCTGAACCGTTCTGACATAATACATGTTTAATGAGAGTGAGTGTGGACAGCAGGTGTAATCCATATGCATGGCTGCTTCTGCTCTGTTCTGAAATGATGAATGACTTTACAATCATGTTTTCACTCCAGTTGGATAGTAGCACAGGTGCCAGGTAAAAGTTCCCTGTGTTTTTCTTGTGTTCAAACACTTAGGAGCTGTAATCATTTTGCCAAGGCCAGATAAAACTGTGCTTGAATTGTTGAGGAATTTTTTAGGTCAGTATCTTTTCTCTCAGCTTTTGTACTCAAAATAAAATGAAACGGGGAAAAGTTAACAATTGTATTAATAAAGTTCGCTAAACATTTCAATAGACATTCAGGGTTCTGAAGAATTCACTCTTATGTCACTTGCAAATTAGCGTTTTTTTTCTAGTACTGTTGAAGGTTAACCATTTTGGTTTGCGAATATATAGAGAGCTGAGATAAAAATGAAAAAAGATGTTCAAATTTTCATGTTTAGATTTGGGTTTCTTTTCAACATTATGATAAAGATAATCCAATTTAAGGAACTACACTGAAAATGTAAGATGTGTTTAATAAGATTCAATTATCAGTGTTGAGAAGTAATGGACTACTTTATATCTGGATTATGTAATCGCGTTACAAAAATCAAGTACTTGTAATTAATTTATGGTTCTTTTTTATTGTGGGTTAATTGTAAATCAAATTGTGTGTGTGTACAGTTTATTTTTATGGACTACACAATTACTTTCCTATCTTGGCTTTCAAAGTATGGGATAGGGTGTAATCTAAAAGATTACATTACTGATTACAATTTTAGTCATGTAATTTGAAATCAGCACCAGATTTCATTCCAGATTATTTAGTTTTAGTTTTATCTGTGTTTTGCAATGAGATATTTAAGGTTTTTGCATGTACAGTCTGTTTCAAGTCCCCCCACACAACTTCTATGTGGTGGAGGTCTTGGGTTTCACTACCTATCAATAACCCAACATTTCTTTGTGTTGAGTCGTTTTGTGGTTTTGTTTGAGGGTTTTGTGTCATTTTATTACCAGTTCCACTTTGTACATGTCTGCAGTCCGGCTTCAGTTTTTTGACAGATGGTCTCACATCCTGTAGTCCTTGTGTACAATGTGGAATTCATGATTTGACCCTGCAATGGCAAGCTGACAGGCCCTAAGGCAGAAAGCAGCCTCAAACGAATAATGCTTCCACCAGCACGGTTTACAGTTGCTGTGAGGTTCCTTTGATCAAAGGCAGTGTTTGGATTTCCCATGTCTGGCATTGTGACCTAACAGCTCTACCTTTGTCTCATCTGTCCAAAGCATATTGTTTCACAAGTCTTGGTTCATATGGGGCTTTAGATATGTAATAAAAAAAATATATAAACTGAATTTTGTATTCAGGACATTTTATAGCAATGCTTATATTTGAGCTCTGATTCATCCTGTTTCTGTAAATTGTAATTATGATATGATGATACGTTGAAGTGATTTTGGCTGGGAACAAATTGACGCATTGGGCAGATTCACATTTCTAACAAATATAGGGAGATTTTTTTTTTAGAGCTAATGCAACAATGAAGAGCAAAGGATGTGAGTTAAGTTTGTACTTGATGCTGTATCTATATGGACCCTTTTCACATATCCGAATTTGGACCACAGATGTACATTTTAGAGGGGTAAGTGTCTATGATGACACAGGACATCAAAATGCTGCTTCTAAATATTAATTTACCCTAAAATCAACCCTATTTAGCCAAATTATCCCCATCAGACATTTTTGCATCAGTTCAAATGTGATCACATTTCCTTTGTCGCGTTCACTACGTCACAGGTGTTCAGCAGCAATAATTGAATGAATGAATGATTGATTCACTTTCCTGATTGAAGGACGGGCCAGTCAAGAGTTGAAACGTGGACCAGTAAAAAATCCCAAACCGGTGTGTTAGAATCCAGTAATGAATGAATGAATATTTTAAGTGAATGTTTGGATTTGGAGCGTTTCACTGTCACACGAGTTACTTCCTGTTTGCGGTGCCGGATAGGTAATGTAGTTAATCGCTTTACATTGATAATGGATTACTATGCTCAGTGTTACTACTTAAAACTGCACTCACTGGTTTCACTTTGGGCCAACACACTGAGAACACCTTTTGTGGTTTTGGGCGATTGGTTTAATGTATAACATTGACATTGTTGTATATTTGGTGAGAGTTTAAACTTAATGACTAAACAAAGCATACACATTTTAAACACAGAAATGCAACAGTTTCACACAAATTATATTATAATATTTATAGTATTGAATGTTGATTAAATTCCATAATATATTATATATTATTCCATAATGTTTATAATATTGGCTATATTGGAATTTATATTTATTTATGTATTATTCAGAATTTATGGTATATTATGTATGTGGTTATCAATGTTGTCATTTACACCATTGTCTTTATGTCTACAGGTTTATAACCTGTTATGTGTGGATTAATCAACTGTATGTGGAAAATTAATCAAAGTAAATAAAAAAGCCACAACGAGTTATAACAACGTGTCCTCTCCTGATGCCCCGTTCGGTGGGGAGATTCTGAAAGAACCGAACATCCTTACACACGTTGCACGTTGCGCAAGCAATCGCAGACACACGGGTTCTGATCCCATGGAAGCCAGAAATCGTGTTCGCCCCAAGAAATGGGTTTGGTTCCTGTGGAAAGCAGGAATTAAGAGTGGTCACATAAAAAATATGGTGAGCATAATTCAGAGGTTGCTTCTTTGCTCTAAAATTAAATTTTTACTAAATTTAGGATTAGGTTTAGGGTTGGGGTTTGGGTTTGTAAGTAGAGTTAATAAAATATGCATTCCTGTTGACTGTATGTAAGACATGACTGGAATGCAGCGTAAGAGGTCTTGAATACTTAACAGTTTTTTGCATCTGTAAGTGCTGTTTTTTTTTATGTAAATATGTGCTAGATGGACATCTTTGACCATTGCGCCATGTTTCACTGTTTTTTCAGTGTCTCGCATTGGAAAGCTACGTTTTTTAAGATGATGTGTCATGTTGAAAGAACTTAAACTTTGAAGAAACATGCTTCAAAACCACATTCAGGCCCCTTAGTTCCCACAGCTCACAGTTCGTGATGCCATTAAACCTGAACCATATGTAAATTATTCTCCATAAACCTTTGATATTGGATTGTGTCAATGTATAGATGTGGAAGCCAGTATCACAAATTTACAATATAAAAGGATTCTAGGAGCCCAGTGATCTCCATTATTGTTAAATGAAATATTTGAAGCTGCTATGACTCTTCATGAAAATGACAGTTTGGCCATATTGGCTATTTGGGCAGGTATGGCAAAGTTCAAGCAGGTTAACAAGAATCCAAGGCCACTCTAACAGAACTTCCATGAAGAGATTGGATATTCTGGTGAGTAAATAATCTGTTCAGCATTCTATCAATGCTGTCAGACCGGATGACGTTTTTATTTATAACAAGACAAGCATTGTAAGAACTACTGATCAATTTAAAAAAAACATATTTTTTAAAAGAAGCCCTCATTCAATCAGCATTTGTTTACATTCAGCAGAGAATACAGATGGAAGCCACATATTCCATGCAGCCTTGTTTCCAGACATGATTATTCCATTGGAATGCCACACACAATTCTGTGGCATTGACAGGGGCATCTCTGCCTTCATTTGCTTGTTAACCTCTGCACGTGACAAATGCATTGTGGCTGCAACCTCGGCTGTCACATGAAGATTGGATCCTTTTCTCTATCCTGTCATTTGTTTTCTGTCTTTGTATTGGCGCTGTTTCAGAAGCTGGCTTTTTGATCAGCGTGCCTGTGTTCCCCTGTTCAATCTGTCACAGCGCTTTTTGCCTCTGCTGGTGCCCAGATCCTGCATCTATTCCTCAATTTTTATCACAAAAAAAGATAGAACTAGATATTTACATTTCTGAAGAAAAAATTAGTGGTGGTTGCCCATACAAAATTCACTGTCATGATGCCAAGATTCTCATGAAAGCTTTAAAAAAATATCCTGGCCTTGTTTGACTATTTTTAAGTATTTATAAATCATATTTGTACTCCCATGGCATTGCCTTTCATTTTTGTTGATTTCATTTAAAATAACATTGTAATACAGCAATTGAAAATGACTGTGTTACGGTAATGAGTATAATCATTATTAACAATGGGAATAGAAAATGTAAAACCTTCAGATGCATAACTGTAATGAGAATCTTTATTGAAAACAATGGGAATATTCAAAATAAAATGTCTAAAGGTGTTACGGTAATGAAAACAATGGGAACAGTAATAGTTAAACTTTCAGACATGTTACGGTACTGAGAATCATCATTGAAAACAATGGGAATAGTAAAAGTATAATATCTACTGGTTATGCATTATGGTATTGAGAATTATCATTGAAATCAATGGAAGTAGTAAAAGTAAAACATTCAGATGCATTACGATAATGAGAATCATTATTTAAAGCAATGGTAATAGTAAAAGAAAAACCTGCAGATGTGTTACAATACTGAGAATCATCATTGAAAACAATGGGAATAGTAAAACTGAAACATCCAGACGTGTTATATAATGAAAATCAACATTGGAAATAGTAGAAGTAAAATGTCTTGATGTGCTCTGGTAATAAGAATCATCTTTGAAAACAATTGGAATGATTAAAAAAATGTCTAGACTTATTATGGTAATGAGAATCAACATTGGAAATATTGGTGATCACAGACAGTCAGCATAAACTTCATTGATACGATTCCAGCGGTTAAATTAATGTCTTCTGAAGGGATACGATCACTTTTGGTGTGTAAAAAGATCAATATTTTTTTTATAAAAAATACATTTCTCCCCAATTTAGAATGCCCAAATTCCCAAAGTCCTTGTGGTGGCGTAGTGACTCGCCTCAATCCGGGTGGCGGAGGACGAATCTCAGTTGCCTCTGCATCTGGGAGAGTCAATCCACACATCTTATCATTTGGCTTGTTGAGTGTGTTACCATGGAAACATAGCATGTGTGGAGACTTCAGGCTATTCTATGCGGCATCTATAAGAGATCAATATTTAAGTACTTTTTAACTATAATCCAATGTGAGGATAAGGCTCACGAGAAGGTGGAGTCCAAGTGGTCCCTCGTGTGATGTTTTCGTGTTGCCATGATACCGAAGTAATCTCATGTTCCCCACTCACACAAACATCCAGGATAAGCACACAAACACACCATTGCGAGGAAAGAAATGGATAAATACAGATCAAACCAAAACCAACCAGGCTACTGTACAGCATTCCTCCTACTTTCAGTGTTGCCAATGTGATTATGTCACACGCGCATACTGCTGCTGACCAGAAGTATTATTTAGAGTTTTAGAGTATTTAGAGTTCTTAAATATTTATCTTTTTCGCACCAATCGCTTTAGAAGACATTAATTTAACCTCTGGAGTCGTATGGATGAAGTTTATGCTGACTGTCTGTGATTTTTGGAGCTTCAAATGAGAAATCACCATTCACTTGCATTTTAAGGACCTACTGAGCTAAGACAACATATAATATATAGCCAAGATAACGTCATATTAATTCTAGTAAACATAAAAAAGCTAAATCAATATTCGGTGTGACCACATTTGCCTTTAAAACAGCCCCAATTCTCCTAGGTACATCTGGACACAGTTTTTCTTGGTTGTTGGCAGATAAGATGTAACAAGCTTCTTTGAGAATTCTCCACAGTTCTTCAGTCTATTTAGTCTCAATTGCTTCTGTCTCTTTATGTAATCCCAGATTGACTTGATGTTCAGTGGGATCTGTGGGGCCATGACATCTGTTGCAGGTTTCCCTGTTCTTCTGTTCTATTATTTTCTATTTGCAAAAGTAATGTTTGTGCGTCTAACTGACACACTAAAGCTGAAGATATAAATAACCATCTTAAGACAAATGCTTTTGTGAATCATCTTATGTGCCAAATACGTTTGCACAGTACTGTACATACATGGGTATATATTTATATACTGTATTATAAATTGATTTGGGGTTAAATATGACCAGGACGATTTCTTGACAGGTTTAGTAAGAATCACCTGTGTTGTGTAGTTGCCAGGGTATTGCTATGTGTTTGCTAAGTTGTTCTAAGTGCATACTGCTCAAATTTAAATAAAAACATGTCTTATTTACACACCCTTATGTTGTTCCAGACCAATGTGGCTTTCTTTGTTCTGTGGAACACAAAAGGGGATCAGTCACCATTCATTTTATTGCATCTTTTATTTAAAATTTCTGTTTATGTTGTGCCTTTTTTTAGTAATTCATCCCATTCTTTAAAAGGAACATGTCACTTTAAAGGTGTCTTGAACCTCAGAAAGTTGTAGGAAGAAACTAAGAGGACACAATCTAAGGAAATTACAGTATATTACCCATTCCTTCTCATACAAAGATCATACAGCTCTCTCTCCCATTCTCTCTTTTTCAAGTCTCCCAAGTGGAAGCCAAAGCTGACTGCAGTAATTACGCCTAATGATCACCTGATAATTATAATAGTTCTCACTTAAGCTAATTTCCCATTGTGTTTGAGGGTGGATGTCCTCTGAGCCCAGCGCACAACCATGATGCTCGCCAGTGTACGTTTGAGAGAGAGAGAGAGAGAGAGAGAGAGAGAGAGAGAGAATGAAAGAAAAAGGAGAAATGGGGCATGAGAGAGGGAACGAGTAAGAAGATATATTCCTCTGTCTTACGGTTCTCGCTTAAGCACTGTTGATACAGTGGTACCCAATTACAGCACTCCCTATAAAACTAATTTAAAGGGAGAGCGACCCTGTCGTGTGTACGCATTTAAAGCTCAGCTGACACGCTTGCTGGAAATATAAGGATTGATGTTGGATTCTGTTTTGAGTCTGTTTGTTTAATCCAAGAGTTGTTTTGACTCTAAAAGCTGCCCAAAATCTGATGCAGCCTTACAGTGTTGATTTGCAACACAGTGTAGTGAAATTTCTATTCATTTTGTCTCTTTCTTAATAAATGTTCCTGACTTTGGACTGAGGAACTGTGCATAATATTCCAAAGTAAAATAAAGGTTTGTCTGTAATTTTGCATCGAAAATTAATCACTTGGTCCTCCTCTGAAAATAATAATTTTTTGCTGACGTCTCATAGTTAATGTTCACTAGTAGACAAAAAAAATCTAGTGATTACTTTAATATTATTTTTGAATTACTTGTTACATTTTTCTTACATGTTTTGATGAAAATCATACATTTTAAGTGTGTTAAGCACCACATTACACTCCTTTCGTTGAACAGTAAACATGATTTTCCCCCCAGCGTTTTTTGATTAAGTAATCTAGATTACATGTAGTCCATTACTACCTAACACTGTGGTTATTGCATTGGCCAATATGTGTTGTACTCCTATACTTTATATTGTCACCTATTGAGGTGTGCCAAAGCAAAGTTTTCAGTTACCAAACTGCACTACCCATGGATCCTAATGAGAAATATCCAACAATCAGAGCATCACAGATCACAACCTAGAATGATGGAATCAACTTGGTCTCCAAACACTCTTAAACTATTTATGTATAGGGCTGGGCGATATGGCTAAAAAAATAATGTCTCGATGATTTTCAGCCTATGGATGATTGTGATGAAACGGATTCAGTTGCAGAAAACAGGTTTAATAACAGACTGGTAAATATACAGAGGGCAAATCCAGAGGAGCGTAGTTGAGACGAAAGCAATGTCAAAGCCAGGAGATAAGTTCACAAAACAAAACACGAGAAAGAACAAACGGGTAGATACAAGCGAAAACACTGGAGTTAGCAAAGCAGAGTGACAAACAAGCAATAACCAACAAAGCTGAAACAGGCAGGGTATAAATAGGGAACAAAAACAGTGCAGGTGAAACTAATATTCGGGTGATTGGGAACGAGTGTGGGAACTGGAAGAAGCGGGGTGGATTGTGGAAATGGAGTTCATGACAATGATATTCAAAAGATATCTCGATAAAGATGTTTTTGCTTTGGAATGGCTAAAATGTTGGGGGGTTTTAAAATCAGAGAAACATTAATTCTATACAAACAACAATTGTAGCCAAGTAGATTTAATATTTAAAAGGCATTAAATAAAAATCTATTTAAAAATACTGAAGGTATAATTCCCACAGATTTAATCATTTTCATTGACATCCACTTTTATATTTATTCTATTTTATATATACAATAATGCACTTTTATATTTATACTGTATTTTATATACTTATGATAAATGTTAGTAAGGGTGTGTTGATGTCCAGATGTAAAAAGTCTTGTTATTGATGCTGGTGCAGTGCATAGTGTAGGGCACATTCTCTTTCCATCATCGAGCTGTTCAGAATGTCAGTGCTGTTGCCGTTTGAAATGGTTCATTTGCTCCATAGTGCTTTAATTCATGTAGAATTCAAATGGGTCACATGAGGTTTGTTATGTCCCAAGCATTAGGTGAAGCCCAGTTTAATTGCGCAAGCCGTTACACCCCCCCCCCCCCCCCATTATTTATACCCTGATCAATGGAAACATGTAAATGCTTCACTCTGCAACCCAATGCCAATGTTCAAGCCAAATCTACGCCCTTGTAATCACATGTGACCATATTACCATTTTAATGTTATTTTGATGAATTATACAGCACTTAAGTATCGTAAAATTAGTCTACTGATGAACTATATGAAACTTAATGTCCAAATAAAAGGCACATTAAAATCATCGCAATATTCACGGTATTGCTTATTTTTTATCATCAGCAAAACTATTGTGATTATATCATGAATATTCGATATATCGCCCAGCCCTACTGATGTATTTGTGTATATCTCAATATGTGGCAATCACTTAAAATATATTGATTTAATACTTATAAACAACTTTAAATCAATAGTTTGATATTTTTTCATTCTTTAAATTTGAATAAGTTATTTGCAATGCTTAACAGGATTATAGTTAATTCCCTCATTAAAGACATTAAATAAACAGTCCTGTACCTTTGTATTTTTGTCCGATTTTAAAATTCGGTTTTGCTACAAATCAAAGTTTTAAAAAAAAATCTCTTTCTTTGGGGATTTTTATTTTCACCCTATGGAAAAACATTTATTTGAAAAAATTCTGAACCAAGATGATTTTTCCATGTGGCATTGGGATATGTAAGATGCTGTCAACTTGACCTTCAGGCTTCACATCCCGCTCAAAAAGCTGATAGATAAAATCAAGGCAGAAGGTTTTTGTTTCTTATTGCTTAATAAACATCCTGTTTCACATAGAAATATGTGACTATGGAAGTAAATGCTTTGTGAATGGCATTTTATGCTGCCTTCAAACTGTTTCTGAATTGCAATCTCTCTTTCTCTTCCCCTTGCAGGAGGAAGCTACAAGAAGATTGGTTACTATGATATGACTAAAGGCAATCTCTCTTGGTATGGCAATGACAGGTGGATAGGTGAGTACACATTTGTCTCACTCATCTCCCATACATGCTCTTGTTTATCACTTTCTGTTGCACTCTCCTCTGTTCTCTCACACAATCTCTCACATGATTACTCTTGCCCCACGCCTGCAATTTCTCTCCGTCTATCCTAGTGTTACAGCCACACAATCTAGCCCCCCCCACAAAAAACGAGAAGCACAGACGACAGGCCGCTATAAGGTATTAATCAATCAGTCAGTCAAATTCTGTTTAGCATTCTGTCCATGAGGGCAGAGGCGCTGCAGGAGCTTGGCATAGCTTAACAAAGAAAGACAAATGAATGGCGTTAGAAAACCTCCAGGAGTTCATTCCAATCATAAATTGAGCAAGCGCACTTCTACAAATTGTGCACTATATAGAATGAGTGATGGTTTCATTTAATCTTTTTAATTATATTTGATAACCAGTTCATGCTCAGTGTAGGAGATGGCATATTGAGAAGATGCCAGCTGACAGCTGAAAACAACACAAAAGAGAACTGGCCCAGGCCGTTCTCCAGATGCCTCCCAGCACGCTCTATCCTTGACTGAAAGAGTATGAATTGTCCAGTCATGATGGGTGGCACCGTGTGCCACAACAGATTGTCTTTGCCATTGATTTGTATACCACTGGTTCTCCACTAGTTTTGCTTCAGGATCCAGATTTTTACATTAGACATCCAGTGCGACCCAACATAGTACCAAAATTGTTTATTGTACATAAGAAAAATATCTTTAGTGTTTATCTTTTTATTTTTTTTAATACCTTGCAGAGTTTTGTTGATTTCTTTTCGTGGATTAGGGCATGTCCATACTGGCCTGTGCCTAATTTGGCTAGCTTCTCTCTAAAATGCCTGAATATGGTTACTTGCATTTTATTATTTGCATTTATCATTGATTTTACCTGCTGTTCTTGAACCAATCAAAACAGACGTGCAACTAATTATTTGAGAACTAGAGATTGAAACCCTTGTAGACTCTAAACGGGGCTTGTGATTTGAAAAATATCGTCTTAGCTTTTGGATTGGTGGTTTCTAACATTGACGGTAGAATGCCACATCAACGCCCTCATTATATGACCGTTTCTCTGCCTTGACATTTCCCCAGACATGCTGTCAGTGGGCTTATTCTGTTTTCAACTTGCTTATTAGCTTATTAAAAACTAATTGAAGCAGTGAGCTCCATGGCAACTGTAGCACGTCTTCATTGCGAAATGCGCTAATTGCAATTTTCACAAGCCGTTCTTGGGGCCTTGTCATGGAACCTGATTTTCATATATTTACCCAGCTTGCAACTGGGAATAGAGCCCACCACATTGCTGATGTGGAGAGCCATTGTCTTACACCCCAGGCAGCTTGCAGTATCTGGTACCTTTAACTCCTGCATTAGTTGTCAATGATATTTCCCTTGAGAGGTCATTGCTATAACAGCAACCCTTGACCGTACCAGACTGTAAGTTGCTGTTTTAGTCTGCAGCCACTCTGAAAGGCATGCAGCTCTCATGCAGCGTTTAATGCTTGGAAGTACCAACATTACTTTGAGTTTGACTCGGTTAAAGGTGACAAAAACATCAGCGTCCGCTGTACACTCTGCGTGGGAAGAAAACTTTTATCTACAGCGAAAAATTCCACCTCAAATCTGAGCAAGCACCTAGCAAGCCGGCACAGGAATGTGAAACTTACTGAAAATAACCCTGAACCTTTCACTCCGAAAGAAACCAAAAAACATAGGGCCTTGTCAGGGTAGCCATAAAATGAGACTGGACTAACAGCCTAAATGTGGCATGCAACAGCATTTTCTGTTTTGGTAAAATTATTTTTACTCTTCTCTGCACTTTACTATTAAAAGATGTAAATGTTAATAATTTGGAATACAGTCAGGAGATACTTTCATTTTAATTATTTTATTGCTGTATTTTATTTACATCTATTCGAATGAAGGGTTTTACAAAAAATATTTTTATTTTATATGCTGGAATATGCAGAAATATAAGTTAACAGAAGGACGACTTTATTTCATTAAAATATGGTGGAATGTGCAGAAAATAGGTTTAAATGTTCAACAATTTTCTTCAAGTCTGAGACTGTTGCATTTAATTACATTTTTGCTTGATGTAATGTGCATAAAGTTAAAATATTGAAACTAATAAAACAAGTTTTAAAAAAGAGAATGTTTCATTTGATTCAATTTTAGATGATGGAATATGCAGAAAGGATAGAATTAGGCTGAAAGGTCTATTGCTTTATAGTGTATTCAGGTCGTGGATCATGTTTTTGAAAAGTAACTTAGTAAAGTAACTAATTACTTTTTTGGAAATAAGTAATTAGTAAATTAACTGGATTACTTACTTGGAGAAGTAATCAGTAATCAGTAACTAATTACTATTTCCAAGTAACTTGACCAACACTGCTCTTGAGTGCTGAATATGCCTCTGATCCATGAAAAAAGGCCAATGAGAATTAGGCAGACAGTATTTGCATACCCCGCCCCCGGACATACGGGTATAAAAGCGGGGAAATACGTCGAGTTCATTCAGAAATTTTCTTCAGAGCCGATGGTTGTGTATGCAGTCAGCTGCAAATTACATACCCGTTCCTGTTCCTCTGACGCTTGCCTGCTGTTGGATCTACGGCACACTTCAGTGGCTTTCTTCTTCTCTGCATGGCAGTGCAGTTTGCCCCTGGGCGCTTCAATGGCACAAAACTAAAAGAGTTTATTTAAAAGAGTGATTTTCTCTGAAAGTGTATTTTACTTTAAAAGAGCAAATACACAGCTGGCGTTGAACGTCCTTTTCAGGACGCGCCTTTATAAAGAAGCCTTTCCGCCCCTGTGTAGTTCCTGGATGCGGTAGAGTGCTCTCCGCTTCAGATGGCCACAGGCGTTGTCTCGTGTGTCTGGGTTGCGATCACACCGTGGCAGCGTTTGTGGATGGTTCGTGCTCTCACTGCGAGAGCATGACCATGGCAACGTTGCGGTTGCGGCTCGCTTTCAATAGAAAGCATGCCACTCCAGCCGCCCCCCGCATTGCTCCTTCTTCCCACGGGATTGAGGACGATGCGGCTGGCGATGGAGGTGATTTGGGGACGGCAGCGGGTGCAGCTCCGCCAGGTATGCCCCCTTGGACCACCCACCTCCCGGCAAGCTCGTTGACTCCCGTTCATGCTCGAGGCAAGAGAGGCTCGCCTTACAGCCAGCCTGCCTATCCTCTAGAGTTCGAGGTGGATGAACTCACCGCTGCATTGGAGATTGCGGCATCTGACGCTGATGACTCCCCTGGGCTGCTGCCTTCGGGGTAGCATGCCCAGGCTAAGGCTGACGAGCAGATGTCCGATATGCTTGCCCGGGCCGCCGCCAGTGTGGGGCTGGACTGGAACCCTCCGTCCTCCCCACAGCCATCACAGTTGGATGACTGGTTCCTGGTGTCTCCAAACTGCTCACAGCCGTTCCCGGTCCCGTTTTTCCCGGAGGTGTATGATGAGCTGACGTCTGCATGGAGGGCACCCCTCTCCACACGTCACAAAGCTACTGGCTCATCCGCTCTCGCTACCCTCAACGGCGATTCCCCAGGTGGACAGGGCTGTTGCGCTCCACCTGTGTCCCGAAAACCCTACCACCTGGCGGGGTCGCCCTGTACTCCCCTCCAAGGCCTGTAGGACAACGTCTTCATTGACTGCCAAAGCCTACAGCGCCACTGGACATGCCGCTTCCTGAGAGTCCACCAGGCCAAGGCACTGAAAAATCTGCATGGGGGTTGCCCTGATCCTGACGTGCTGCAGGAACTGTGCTCAGCGACCGACCTCGCCCTCAGAGCCATGAAGGTCACAGGGCAGTCACTCGGGCAGGCGATGTCCACACTCGTGGTCCAGGAACATCATCTGTGGTTGAACTTGGTCGAGATGCGTGAGACCGACAAAGTGCGCTTCCTCAATACCCCTTCTCCCGCTAGTTCAGGGCAAACACGTCTTGATCAAATCAGACAGCGCCACCGCGGTGGCGTACACTCCCGCCACATGTCGCGACTCACCCGTCGTCTCCTTCTTTGGAGTCAGCAGCGACTCATGTCTCATGACTCATGTCGCTGCTAGCCACTCACATCCCCGGCAACCTCAATGTGGTAGCGACTGCGCTATCATGACAATGCTGGCCCGGTGGAGAATGGAGGCTTCACCCCCAGTCGGTCCAGCTGATTTGGGAATGATTCGGCAAGGCCCAGGAAGACCTGTTTGCCTCCCGAGAGACCTCCCACTGCCTGCTATGGTATGCCTGAACAGAGGCTCCCCTCTGGGCAGACGCGCTGGCACACAGCTGGCCCTCGATGCTGCGCAAGTACGCATTTCCCCCAGTGAGCCTTCTTGCACAGGTGCTGTGCAAGGTCAGGGAGGATGAGGAACAAGTCACATGTCACAGGGAGTGGCTCCCTACTGGCCCACTCGAGCCAGGTTCACGGACCTCGTACTCCTTGCGACAGTCCCTCCCTGGCGAATTCCCCTGAGGAAAGACCTTCTTTCTCAGGTACAGGGCACGCTCTGGCACCCACACCCAGACCTCTGGAACCTCCACGTCTGGCCCCTGGACAGGACTCAGAAGATCTAGCTGGTCTACCACCTGCCGTCGTAGACACGATCAGCCAAGCCAGAGCCCCTTCTACCAGGCAACTTTATGCCCTGAAGTAGCGCTTGTTCGCGAATTGGTGTTCTTCCCGGGCTGAAGACCCACAGAGGTGTGCAGTTAGGTCAGTGCTCTTATTCCTGCAGGAGAGGTTGGAGGGGAGGCTGTCCCCTTCCACCTTGAAGGTGTATGTTGCTGCTATCGCGGCCCACCACGCGCAGTAGATGGCAAGTCTGTGGGCAAGCACGACTTAATCATCAGGTTCCTAAGAGGCGCCCAGAGGTTAAATCCTTCCCGGGCCAAGCCTGTTCCCCTCCTGGGATCTCTCAGTAGTCCTCACGGCCCTTCAGAGACCCCCCTTCGAGCCGCTAGAATCAGTTGGACTGAGGGCCCTCTCTCTAAAGACTGCCCTGCTGATCGCACTCGCCTCCATCAAGAGGGTCGGGGAACCTGCAAGCATTCTCTGTAAGTGACACTTGCCTGGAGTTCGGTCCTTCAGACACACATGTGATCCTAAGACCGCGACCAGGCTACGTGCCCAAGGTTCCTACCATGCCCTTCAGAGACCAGGTAGTGAACCTGCAAGCGCTGCCCCAGGAGGAGGCAGACCCAGCCCCTTCATTACTGTGTCCGGTGCTTTATGTACCTACTTGGACCGCATGCAGAGCTTTAGACGTTCTGAGCAGCTCTTTGTCTACTTTGGTGGAAAGCGGAAAGGGAACGCTGTCTCCAAACAGAGGCTTCCCACTGGGTGGTGGACGCCATTTCATTGGCCTATCGCTCCCAGGCCGTGCCCCCCCTTGCGTGTCCGAGCGCACTCAACAAGGAGTGTTGCATCCTCGTGGGCACTAGCCAGAGGCACCTCCCTGGCAGACATATGTAGAGCAGCAGGTTGGTCAACACATAATACATTTGCGAGATTTTACAATCTCAGGGTTGAGTCAGTATCGTCCTGTGTTTTCTCAGGTACGAGCTGGTAGAACTCGGTAACACGCTGACGGTCTGGCCGGGTGGATCGCTTGCACCTAGCGCCCTTTCCCTATCTCCTAAAACTGTGTGCTTTCTCTCCCAGGAGATCCCGTACATATCAAATCCCTGGATAACACCTCCCTAGCCCTGTGGGTCCGCAATTCAGTGGAGGAATTCGCCGACCCAATCCACTGCGGGTATTCGAATCTAGCCTGTACTGGAATAGGTGCTCCACAGGTCGGGTCTTCTGCGTGGACTCCTCCTGTGAATATTTTCCGCAGTACGGTCCCCTTACAAGTGGATCCGCGTCTCCCTTAGGCAGTTCCATCTGCCCCCCGCTCACCGTGTTGTAGCAACTCCCCCCTCCTTGAGGCTGGCTCTACCACCATGCCATTTATCCACATGTGACCTGAGTGGCCCATGTGATGTATTTCGCCACTTTACCTCCCCCTTCCTGGGCAGGTGTGGTCTCCGCAGGGTCTTTTCCCCCTGAAAGAATAGGAAACTGGGTAAGAACCCATTCCCACGATGCCTGTAAGGGCGCTAGCCATTTGGCTCTATGCGAGAAACATAGAGAGAAAAGAGGCCCGGCTAGGCTCGGCCCGTTCCCAGGTTGGCAAGCGTCGCCTTGTTCCCCTGTTAGGGCAACCAAAAGGATTCCGACGACTTTTATGGGGCATTGGGGAAGGGTACTTGCAGTCTGACACAACTGGTCGCCTTTGCACGTGAAATACTTGCCCGTTCTTTTGTCAGCAGTACATGTACACGGCCCAGCACATGCGTGATTTAAATTGGACCCCTAGTGTCGCTTCTTCGATACAATGTCGGGGAACGTCTAGGTTACGTATGTAACCTCCATTCCCTGATGGAGGGAACGAGACGTTGTGTCCTCCCGTCCACGTCGCTGAGCCGAGCCACTGTTGTGGCCGTACCATTTCCGGCTCCTCAGAAAACTACTGAATGAACTCGACTTATTTATCCGCTTTTATACCCGTATGTCCGGGGGCGGGGTATGCAAATACTGTCTGCCTAATTCTCATTGGCCTTTTTTCATGGATCAGAGGCATATTCGGCGCTCAAGAGCGACCCCTAGTGTCACTTCTTCGACACAACGTCTCGTCTAGTCTATGTGCTGTGTTTTATATAGAGTATATAATATGCAGTACATAAATATATACAAAAAATACATAGAAATAATGACAAAATATTTAATACAATAATAAAAAAAATTAAAAACATTAAACATTTGATGGCATTTGATTAAATGCTGCTGTTCATCTCTATGTTTTCGACTCAGTTTAATTAAGATGTTTACTAGTTGTATTGATGGTGATTATCGATTCACAAGCTCTCGATTCGATTCTGATTTAGATTTGATTCAATATCGATTCATATGGATATATTTAACTTATAATGTTCCTTTTGCTTACTCATGAAAAAAAATATCTCCCAGCTAATGCTGTTAATTATACAGGGGACCTTTTAACTAGGTACATAAGGAAAATATACGTTTTACTAATTATATTTTATTTCTTTTTCATCGTTTTGGTCACATTTGGGCTTTATAAAAATGAACAAATCAATGTATTCAATCAATCAATTCAAAAGTATTTACATTGATTTGTTGAACGTGCACTAAACTGTCAATTTAACATAACCCGCATTTCTGTATAATGCACCTTTAAATGAGCGCATGTTAACTAGAGAGGCTTGAATGACTTTACCTCATCTGTGCGATGCATGATTATAATTAAATGTTTTTTTTTTGTAGTTGTTTTTAATCAACAACTGACTGTAAAGAACAGAAAGGGTATTAAAAGAGATATTATTCAATGACAAATGGGTTGAGTGGATCTCGCCTTTGAAAACACATTACGAACAACTTTATCCACCACTATACTACACAATTACTGGTTAGTGAAATATGAACATTTACCAGCCAGTTGCCAGATATATTCACTTTAGTCGCATAGTGAAAATTAGATTGCAAATGCGAGTGATTTCCTCTCATTGTAGTGGAGGATTGAGTAAAAAGTAAAAGATCAATCTTGAAATTTAAGAATTGAGATCGAGATCGTTCAAATGAAGATCGAGATTAATCTGAAAATCTATATTTTTACCCACCCCTATATCAAATGTCACCCTAATTGAGATCCTCGTTAATGTTTTTGTACAATATATTTAGAAAGGTATTTCACCTCACCCAACTTCAATGTAGTTGTAGCTTGTTGTTTAGCAAACTACTTTTTCAAAAGAGTACCTTCACCCTACATAGTTTAACTAGTTTAAACTATGAGTATTTTGTCAGTTGACAAGCTACATTGTTAAAGTAGCTTCCCCAATACCTTATGACATTGAGTCATCATGCCTGCTTGGTCGTGATGTTGTAAACAAGAATGCAAAATCATCAAAACTAACATCACGAAAGAGCCTGTCAGCAGCCAACGCCTTTGATACATGGGGAATGATGACCCTTAATATGTTGCTTGAGCCACTAGTGAGACTGTGCTATCTGGACACACACACACACGCACAGATGCTACCCATCACAACCCAACCTTTTCACCTTGTCCCCATTGTCATCGACACTCCTGGACAGAGTATTCCAGGAGACAGCAATGATGCAGGGCTAAAAATTATCAGCGGTGTTACGTGCTGAAATAAGGCCTGTTGAAGGAGAGGGTGACTTTGCTACAGATTGGACACCACATGTTGACCGATCGCTCAGTTTAATTCAACTGGGATAGCCTTAGCACTTCCCCCCACCCCTTTTTACGTCTCATACCCTCTGCAAAGTGAAGATTACCTCCCTTCATCTTCCTGTTGAATGGGATAATTTTTTTACACTTTATTTTCCATTGCATTGTCTCTCGCTTTTACCCATCCACTTCTCTGGCCTTGCTCATTCTCTCTCACTCTCCCTGGTCGCTCCTGACAACCACTGCATCGGTGCCTTGTTCCCTGTAGCAACCATTATGGGTCTTGGTTGCCATGGCAACATACTTTCCCGATTCCACCATCAAGGACAGGGAGAAGTAATAAACGTCATGAGTTCTCTGGCCCATTAGACAAACACACACTCAGATGTTTACAATATGAACACTTGTTAAACCAACACACAAACTCGCATTGCCAACCAAAATTGATTTGAAGCCAATCTGAAATCAAAATAGACCCAATATACTCTCTTAATACTTGTTCCTAGTCTTACGCTTACAGGTTTAGATTAACACACACAGCATGTACACTCGTAATACATACAAACACACACACACAGTTACATTTTGACTAAAATTGCTTTGATGTCAACATAAAAATCTAAATTGACCCTGTTTAATTTCTTAATATGTTTCTCTTATTGTAAATGTTTCACTAGTGCACGTTTTTCAAAAATAAAAATATTTTGTATATTACACTAACTTGCAGCACAATTGACTCGACTTTCCTTTTTAGCTGATGTCACCAAGCCATAAAGACCATTCAATCAATTCTTAATAGAGGAAATTAAGTACAGCCCATCTGGCACCAAAAATCATGCACTGCTGCCAGACTTTTGGCTGATAAGACAAACGCATGAATAAGTAAGTGTACAGATATACATAATAAAGTGCTCGTGAGTGTATATTTTACATGAAAATAAGACAAAAATGCTCGGTAAGTGTAATAAGGTTTAAAATGGGCAAGAAGGAGGGGGGAACCGGATGAATAATCAAAATGAAGTTTAATGAAAACTTAAAAAGTCACAAACATAAACACACACGGCAGCTGCGTGTGGCTCTCTTTCTCTCCTAAACTGCTGCATCCTTATCGGCTTTATCCCTCTCCTCGACTGATTAGCCCTCCTCCTTGTCACAGTGAGATTTATTTATTTATTAATTTTGCAGTGTTGCAAACACCATTTTATGACTTTCTATTTTTCCATGGAACACAAAAGGAGATGTTTGGCTGAATGTTCCGCTTCAGACACCATTCACTTGCATGGTATAAAAAAAGATCAAATGACATTGAATGATGGCTGAGGCTATCAGTCCCTAAAATTCTGCATTTAGGCAAATTTTTTGCAAAATGAGTTTGAAACAACATGAAAGTGAGTAATTGATCACAAAATTTTCATTTTGGGGTGAACTTTCCCTTTAATTTATCTACTTTGTGCAATAGTCACCCGATTTGACTGCTAATTTCCGTGAATTGCATTAATGAATTAAAACAATGAGCTGCAAATAAATGCACTCCATCAAAGCACACATCACCCCTCGGCACAGATCTCAAGTTAATTTTAACACCATAGCAACACTGCAACATTAACATCCTGACCTGAAACACCATAGCAACCACTTTCTATTTCCACAAACCACTTAAACCCATGTGTCGTGCCATATCACATATTCTGAGTCTATCTATTTTACTTAAGATTGGCACAGCTACTTGCTGTTTTCCCAGCAATCCAGAATTCTTCTATTGTCCGTCTCCGGCCCTGAGCGGTTGCATTCAGATCGATCTCCTGCTCTCCTTTAATCAATATCACAGAGATCCACGAGGGAGATAGCCTTACATGAAGCTCTAATTAAGATTGACAGTTGCAGCGCTTATCAGATGCTCTGGTGAGGGGTTCTGCTGGGACTGCATGGCCAATAGAAGTGGTTTCGAGTTCGAGGGGATGGACTTTATAAAGCAAAATCAGCTCTTGTGAAAGATAGCTCTGTTGGGTCCCCAACCAATTTGTGACAGGAAAAGAATGCAATGCAAGTGTATATTTTGTGTGCAGCCCACCCTTTGAAGGGATCTGACCACAATGCGCCCTGTTGTCCTTTGCTGTTGCCGGTTGGGCAGTTGATTACCCGTCTGGACCATCTGCGATGGTATAGGTTCACAGGCTTTAGTGGTAGAAATGTGAAATTTGATCGCTATCAAACTCTCTCATCTGTTTATCGAGAGAGAGAGAGAGAGAAAGAGTGTGAAGGAGAGAGGCAGAGAGAGAGGTAAAGTGACACGATTCCACGAAAATTCACCCGTTTAAAACAAGCCCAAAAACACTGTGAAACGATGTGTTGATTCTGAGGAACTGTAATCTTCACGGAGCACGTTTGACATCTGAACCAGTGAAGGGCAGTTGGGTGGCTGCTCCCGGGTACTAATGCCTGCCAGTGCGACATATACAGAGATGCAACTTATATGTGTATATGTGTTTTTTTCTTTCTCAACAACGTGATTTTGACCTGGTGCGATTTATAGCCAGGTGCGACTTTATTTCCGGAAAATTCAGTACGCTTTGTTACATTATGTCGCTTAAACGTGCTATTTCTTGCCCTATAAACTTTCATTGTAAGTGCAATGCTGTCATTAAAACTTAAAATGAACTTGACCTAATTAAGTATTATAATGGAAATGACAAGTCAGTATGTTTGGTCTTCTGCTTATGCTGCTGTTGAAGCAGATCTAGACAGGTGGTGCTGGGTAGGAGGAGGGTTTCAGACATGCAACTGGCTTATGAAAAAAACAATGGAGGTTACAGTGAGGCATTTACAATGGAAGTGTCACAGGACCTATTTGCTTGTGCCATGAAGAGATTTATGACTGTACTAACGTCATTAATATAAGGGATGTGTTGAAATTCTTTAAATATCTCTCTCACACACTCTCTCGCTCTCTCTCTCTCTCTCTCTCTCTCTCTATCTATCTATCTATCTATCTATCTCTCTCTCTCTATCTATCTATCTATCTATCTATCTATCTATCTATCTATCTATCTATCTATCTATCTATCTATCTATCTATCTATCTATCTCAATTCAATTCAATTCAATTCCAATGTGCCTAATTGGCATGACAGACATTACAGTGTATTGCCAAAGCATTTGCAATGTTTAAAATAATTAAATTCTGTAACTGATTTTTTAGATGACAAATTATTAAATGACTATGTAGAATTCTTTGTGTGTTTGTGTGTGTGTGTGTGTGTGTGTGTGTGTGTGTGTGTGTGTGTGTGTGTGTGTGTGTGTGTTGTTTGCATATCCTGCTCTCTCTGGGACCCCAGTTCTGTAGATCTCTTCCTGTCTCTATAGCCAGTGTAGCTGTACCGTGTCATTGCTTTTCTTTATTTGCAGTCTTTCAATGTGCCTATTGTTTATTCTCTGTTTAGGGCCAAATAACATTCAAGTTTACTTTGTTTTTGTGTTGTTTCAGACCAGTAAGTCAGATAATTTTCTTTTTATGCTTTGATAAATCTGTTAGAGCACATTTTTTGATGAGGGTGTCAGTGTCCTGAGGCTGACTGGTGTTAGTAGCATTAGTCTTTTTTTGTAGCCTGAGGAACATCTGAAGGAGGGGGCTTTTTTCAATATTCATTACATGGTTTTTAAGGGCTTTAAAATTATAAGAGTTGGGGTTACAAATTTTTAGATCTTTCCAAAATTTGGAAATTATGGAATGTTAGTGTTTTAGTTTTGATTGGGTTATTAGTCATGTATCAGGTCTGTCAGAAATTGAGCAGGATGTCTAGGTTCTGCTGTAGACCCTCTTCTGTGGGAGACAGCAGGACCAGGTCATCTGCAAACAGCAGGAACTTTCTGTTGGAGTCATACATTGTGAGGCCAGGTGCTGCTGATTGTTCTAGCTGTTTTGCCAATTCATTAATATAAATATTGAAGAGGGCGGGTGATAGAGGGCAGCCCATTCTCACACTCCGCCCTTGGTTGACGAATTATATTTGTTTATTTACAATTTTTGTATGTTGTATGTTTTTCCCCAATACCCGTTTCTATAAGTTTAGACCTTCATGCCAAATTGTATCAAAGGCCTTCTGGAAATCTACAAAGCAAGCAAATATTTTGGTTTTGTTTTGGTTGGTCTATATGTCAATCGGGGTATGTAGGGTGAAGATATGGTCTGATGTTCTATAATTTGGCAAGAATCCAATTGGACTTTTGCTTAAGACATAGTGGTCTGTAAGGAAGTGTGTGAGTCTTGTGTTGATGATACTACAAAACAACTTAATTAGTGCTTAAACAGATGCCTTGTAGTTGTTTGGGTCCACTCTTGAATTTGGACGTTTTGAGTCCTTTATTCCAGATGTCAGGGAAATTACCAACACTTTTAGTGTTTTAATATGGCCACTTTAAATTTGTGGTTTGTATTTTTTTGAGTATTTTGTTTAGAATTAAATCTGATCCACTTGCCTTTTTGGATGGTAGAGTCTGTTTTTTATCAATAATTCTTTTTTTGGTACTTGCCAGTTGTGGATTTCATATGGTTAATTTTTTTATATATTTGGGTTTGTTCTGTATTCATCCATAAAGTTGTTAAAAGTGATTATTCTAGGTATCTATTTTTCATAATGCTTTTTATTTAGGATATTCCAAATGATCCAGAAACTTTGAATATTTAGATCTTAATTTTTTTAGCTGATTTTAGATGTACTGCTCTGTCTTGTTTCTGAGTTTATTTTTAACGTTCTTTACCATAACGAAGGTGGAAATCTGCAAATCTGGTTGTCTGTATTTTCTACAGCCAGATTCACACCTTCTCCATTGTGAGAATAAATGGTTTCTGTAAAGTTATCTACAGTTGAAAACATTGTGAGGTGGCTATTTGCTGTCAGTTATTTTTCAGTGCAGCTTTGGTCTAATCTGAAATTCTTTCAAATGTTATACAGCTTACTGGTTTCTTGGATGCATGTTATATTTTTTTGTCCTTTTTAGATACACTGTAATTTGACTGTGATCTGATAGTAGTGATAGTGGTTTGACTGTTAATGCTTTTAAAGAGAATAGTCTCTCTCTTAATCTTTGATCATGTAATCAACCATGAATTGAACTGTATGTGTAGATTCCCCTCTCACCCTGCCATTGATGAGGTACAGACTGAGGCTTAGGCAGAGCTGAATTAGAAGTTGTTTTTTTACTTTCTCTGTCTCTCTCTCTCTCTCTCTCTCTCTCTCTCTCTCTCTCTCTCTCTCTCTCTCTCTCCATAGGTTCTGGTCCTCCTGCTGATCAGACGGTGGTCATTCAAAAGTTCAGATACCTGTCACAAAAACTCTTCGTTTCCGTGTCAGTATTCGCCGGCTTTGGCATTTTAATGGGGATCGTTTGTCTCACCTTTAACATTTACAACAGCAACATCAGGTACGTTTAGATGGGAACATGTATTCATGTGTCTGCTTTCATGGCTGTGTGCACGTTTCTATTGTGTGTCCATGCGTGACTTTAGTGTAGAGGACACAGTGTTACTTGCATGCAATTTGCTGGTGTTTCCAAGGCTCAGATTCACACATTTATGCATTCTGTTTGCACAGAGGCATGCCGGTTTCAAACAGGCATATCAAGTGTGATAAATGCATCAAGAATAGCAATAGCATGGCACACGTTTTAATACACCAGTGTCACCATTTTAAGCATATTCAGACCAAAGGTGGGTAGAGTATCTAAAAACTTTTCTCAAGTAAAAGTACAATAACTTTTTTTAAAAATGACTCAAGTAGAAATACAAGTAATAATGTTAAAAATTACTTTGAGTAAAAGTAAGAAAGTGTCCAATAAAAAGAATACTCAAGTATTGAGTAACTAGTTACTTTCACATATAATGTAATGGATGTTTACTCTCCTATATTCCTGTACATGATTCACAATTAACATGCATTACAGAATGATGTTTAATAATAATACTATTAATATTATTGTTGTTAATAATGGAAATTATCATCATTCACCACCATGTTGTTCCAAACCCATATGACTTCTTTCTTCCAAGCATAAAATTAAATGGAAGTTCACCAAAAAATGTAAATGCTCTCATTTTCTCACCCTTATACCATCCCAGATGTGTATGACTTCCTTTTTTCTGCAGAACACAAATTATGATTTTTAGAAGAATATCTCAGCACAGTTTGTCCTCACAAAGCAATTGAAAGTGACCAATACTTTGAAGCTCCAAAAACCACATAGAGGCAGCATAAAAGTAATGAATACGACTCAGTGATTTTCAGAATAATGATTGGTGAGAAAAGATATTGATCTGTTTCTCACCCTACACTTTATCATTAATTCCCTTCCTGTCAAGTACATAGATTGAAACTAGAATCTCAATTTAGAAGATGTCCAAGTTTAATGCTGTCTGCTTCTTCGTGCTTATCATGATCTCTCAAAGACATGGTTGGTACCAGATTCACTTGCATTCCTTAGTACTAAACTAAACAGAGCTGAGATATTTTTTTAAAAGTCTTTGTGTTCAGTAGAAGAAGGAAAAACACATCTGGGATGGCATGATGGTGAGTAAATGATGCAAGAATTTTCTATTTGGAAAACATTTTCTATGCTAACCTTAATCATCATTTACTTTCACTGCATGTTTTATCCTCCTCCATATTTTGAAAGGGAATGTTCATACTAACATCTTTTGTGTTCCAAAGAATACAGAAAGTTTCATGGAGTTAAAAGAACATGAGGGCGGGAAATGATGACAAAATATAAATTAAAGGCTGAACTATCACTTTAAGGATGCTTCTCAGATTTGGATGAATCTGTCAATTAGAAGAGAAGTTTGGAAATCTTTCCTAATAATTATTATGGTGAAAAACATGAACAATGTCACACTGTCCCAAGTTAAATATATATATAATGTTTAATTATACACTGAAGTCATTATTTCACAGCTTTTTACGTCCTGCGTGAATGTAGGTCAGTGACGGTCCAGCATGGTCAGTGTCTAAATAATTTTGATTATTAGTTCTGTTCACTAAGGGTGAATTGGGCCTTTTCTCTGTGTTTGGAAGCTTGTTTTCATTAGACAAAGCTGTCCACATCTGTCGAACGCTGTGCACGCGCCAACCTTGCACGTGCAGAAATGCTCACAATCGCGATCGTCAGGTTAAAAATATTTGTACTTAACGTGGATGTTTACAAGGATTTAAACAGTAGATATGTTACAGCTGATATAAAAATTCAAACTTAAGGACTGAGGTCATAAGAGCTCACATTTATAGATTCATGCTGAAAATGAATGAGCATCACCATGACACAGACAAGCCCACATTGTCACAATCTCTTTGTGTTTTCTTAAGTTGGAGCTGCAGTTTTTATCTTGAATTATATCCTTGTCTTGGTGTAAAATGAAGGCATTGTGTGGAGTATAGAAATGTTTGTTTTGCACATTTGCTGCTGTAGTGTTGAACGCAACTCGAGTGAGAGATATTGCAGCTGTGAAGTCCCGCTCAAAAATGTCAACAAGTTGCGCATTTATTAACACTTATTCAATTAATACCACTAATGTAACGACAGGAACGCTACCCATTGTAATTAAGTAAAAGTTGTTTTTTTTATTATCAGAAATCTACATGAGTAAGAGTGAAAATTACCCACCATAAAACATACTTATAAAATAATTTTTTTTCCATAAAGTTACTAAAGTAAATGTAACAATTGTTACTACCCACCTTTGATTCAGACTTTAGTGTGTGTGTTTCAGTTTTTTTATCTTAGACCCGGTTTATACCTAGTATTAATATGTGTTTTTGGTTATTGATCACATGTGGTAAGCGCTGATTATAAAAATGTTGTGAATAGATCACAAAAACTACATACGAGCGTAGACAAAAAAAATCGCATGTGACCACATTGCATTTAAGGTGTAAACGCTAATCCGTCCTGAATGCGTCCTGTACAGCAGTGAAGCTCCACCCCTCACCTGTCAATCAACCGCTGCCCTGAAAACCACTGAAAACATTCACGAGCACGATAACTTCACGGATCTTCCTCAGTGTGTCTGATATAAACACAGATGAGAGGCACAAACATCTGAAGCTCCTTTAATACAGCTACTTCTCTAAAATTATGGATAATTCTTCTTGAAATGTTGTGCTTCGATAAAATTTCAGCTGCATCTGAGAGAAACAGCGTGGCGGGGTTTTTTTCATGCTTGCTTTGTCTATTATAACTTTTTATTGACAGTAATGATTTTTATTGTGACTGATATTTTAAAATCAGTATTTGCTGAATATAAGAAACTTTTTGCTTATAAGCAACTTTTTTATTTTTTGAATATTATTTTATTGAAAAACTATGATGAAATTACATGTATTAAATATGATACAATGTGCTTTTGAGGTATATCTCTCAATCACTATTACATTACATTCACACGGCCACTAAAAAAAATCAATTAAAAAAAATCACAGAGCTTTGAAAATTCTGGCATGTACATTTTATAAGATATATTTAAAGATATATTTAAACTAATATTTATGTGTATTTTCATATATGCACCCTGATCTGTCATCATAAAGATCTCATTATTTTACATTGCAAGCTATTATTATGTAATTTACCACTGACCCAGTGAAAAAAGGTTTACAATTTCCCTTTTTTTAAATGCCAATATAGTGTTTGGTTCATAAAATACATAAAAATTGTTTATTGAAAAAATTAATATTTTATTAAAATTGCATTTCATGTGCTGAATTGAACTGTGATACATTTTAATCCATATCTACAGACCAAGGAGAGGAAGTTGTCGTGGCCAAACTCTCAAACATTTGGTATCTCTGAAATGCCCAGGGAGTCTTCTGATAAAACCCCAAGATTTACCACTGTAGCATGTATGGCCTTAGAAAACCTTAAATAACAAATGTGCTATACAAAAAAGAATTGCTGGGCTTCAGGAGAATAATGGCCTTTAAAGCCTATTGTATCAAATATGATACATAAAATAAAATAAAAAAATAAAAAATATATATATAAATTTTTTTTTACGATTTATTTGATAGTTTGTGGAATGGTTTAATGTAAAAAAATATATAGATTTAATTTTCGGACAATTCTTTCATATGTCAGGCTTTACATAGTTAGCTAATGTTAACGAATGGAACCTTATTGTAAAGTGTTAACATTTAATTTGATTTAACAATAATAACACTGCCTTGGAGTACCATGTTTTGTGAAATACTCGAAGGTACATATGTATGGTATGGTAATCATTTAGTAGCATTGTAAACATCACAGTACCATTGCACTGCTACAGTACCTGTGTACCTGCAAATATAAGCATCAGTGTTCCATGCATGAACCTGCTGTTTGAACATGAATGCACGTACAAACTGAAACATAAACTATGTGTTTTGCTAATTCAGCAATATGTATGTCTATATGTTGAAGATACATTCAAAACTCTCAGCCATACCTGAATAACATGACTGCAGTGGGCTGTATGATGGCCCTGGCTGCTGTTTTTCCTCTGGGAATTGATGGACTACATGTACGAAACGCCCAGTTTCCTGTGGTATGTCAGGTAAGTAGTCAGGCATTCTGTGAAATGTAGTTTTGTCATTTATGTAGGTTAATTATAGTAGTGAGCATATGAAACCTACTCTTTCACTGTTCTTTAGAAAGGCTTTAAGGAGTCATTTTAGTATTTTATTTATTTTCCTGAGGCACACTGACAATGTTAGTCAAAGTTTCTTGCACCAAAAAAGTGGTATAATTAGTTTTAATGGCAATTTCCTTTTCTAACTCTTTTTACTGAGCCTTTAAGACTTCTAAGTAAATGCTCTCTGTAAATGCTCTGAAACAAACACCAACTCAGCAGCTGCAGGTTTGCTGTCGGTTTCAGTATAGTTTGTGCTACCCCTTCCTTTAATAACAGCCTATTTGCAAAGCCTGCATTACGTTGTGACAATTTTTTATTCAGGGAGCCAGAATTTTTGGTTCTTTATTGTTTGGTGTTTAGGAATATCAATTTATATCCTGCTTTCTCTACTTCACAGTGACTGGGTGGGCCAATACATTTATTTAAAAACATTAAGGGAAATTAAAATTCATGACATGACTGCTTCAATATATTAATACAATATGAAATATTGGTTGAACTGCTTTTTATATTTTCTAGTTCCGTTTGTGGCTACTTGGACTTGGCTTCAGTTTGGCTTATGGCAGTATGTTTACAAAGATTTGGTGGGTCCACACTGTGTTCACAAAGAAGGATGAGAAGAAAGATAAGAGAAAAGTGAGTAGAGAAGATTTGTTGTGTGTATTTGAGGATAATTGGTGGTGTTTCAAGACAAACTATCTGTCCCTCTAAAGCCTCATTACAATTTAGTTCTAGAACTCTAGAACACCTTTGGAATGATGGAATTACTGTGCTTAAAATATAAGGTATATATCTTGTTTACCTTTCTGTTATGGTGTTATCTCAATCTCTGGCTTTGCCTCCGTCTCTCTGTCTGACCTTGTAGAGATGGGTCCCCCAGTGCCCTTGAGCATCTTTAAACAACACATTTATCATACAGCCATCTCAATGAGTCCTCCATACAACATCATGAGCCAGCAGTCACTCAATCACTATAAACTCTCTCACTCCTGTTTTAACTGTTTTATCTAAACATCCTTAAAAGATGGTACATATACTTGAGAAGCAGACTTGTGATACAATATTAAGACTTGGGTAACACTTTACATTAAGGTTCCATTTGTTTACTTTTGTAGTGGTCTAAAGCACATAACTGGTAAGCTGGTAATCAGAAGGACGTTTGTTCAAGCCCCACAGCCACCACCATTGGGCCCTTGAGCAAGGCACTTAACTCCAGGTTGCTCCAGGGGTATTGTCCCTGTAATAAGTGCACTGTAAGTCACTTTGGATAATAGCGTCTGCCAAATGCATAAATGTAAATGTATTACAAGTTAAGTGCAATCAACTGCATTTGTGGCATAATATTGATTACCACAAATATTTATTTAGACTTGTCCTTTCTTTTCTTTGAAAAAATTACAATCAAGGTTACATTGAGGCACTTACAATGGAAGTAAACGGGGCCAATTTTTGGAGGGTTTAAAGGCAGAAATGTGAAGCTTATAATTTTATTAAAGCACTTTCATTTATTCTTTTGTTAAAACTTGTGTATTATTTGAGCTGTAAAGTTATTTAAATTGTAATTTTTACAGTAGTTTTAGCATTTGTTGACTACATCGTCATGGCAAACAAACACGATTTTAAGCCTGATTTTCGCTCGCTGACAGTATTGTGGTGATCGCCGACAAAAGCCCAAAATCGTGGACAAATCAGAGCTCACTCCCATGAGCGATGATCGCAATGTATGAATTATTAAAGACGCGATCTGAGAGAATCACCGACGCGTTGCTGATGTCAGCGAGATATTTAGAATGTTAAATATCTGGACCAGTCGGTGATTCCAAATCGTGCAATGTGAAATTCTGATGTACCTGCAACTCGCTGCGGTATCGAGAAAGTCATATTGGACCGAAGGAATGGAGGAAAAATTTGTGGAACATTGACAGGAGCACCAGATTTGATGTTTCCTCTGAACTGTACCACAACCGGGTGGAGAAAGAGAAGAGTTGGAGAGAAATTGCCAATTCTCTTGGACAGTCAGTTAAACAAATAGGTAGATTTTTCAGTAGGAGGTACTTTTTCATATTGTAACCAATAAAATATATGATTACAAACATACACATCATACTCTGAAACGCATAACATGTGATCATGCATTTGATTTCGTATTTCGTATCACTTCTCGCATGTACTCTGTTGGGATTTGGGGTCCAGGCAGAGCTGTCAGGGTTCGTCAACAGTGAAATGTGTTCATCCCTGTCGCTGATTCCTAGTGTAATTTGAAAACGCTACGACTTATATGACAAGACAGACAGTTGTGTAATATGAATATGAATAGTACCACGATCCGACGTCTTTGAAAGTCGTGTAGTGTGTAGGAGGCATAAGTTGTAAAATTGGCTATAACTTTACACAGAAATGGGTTTGAAGTGATTTTATCACAATAAAATCATGTTTACATGCATACTGCTTAGTGAGTATTTTAAAGTGCAAACATTTTCCGTATTCACTTCCATTGTAAGTGCCTCACTAACCTCGATTTTTTTCTTTTTTTTATAGAAAAAGTCGAAATACATTTTTGTGTCAGTCAACATTTTGCCACAAATGCTGTTGACTAAGCTTAACGTATTGAACCCGGAATATTCCTTTAATGTCTTAAAATAATTAGCAGTTTTGCTTTATGTAACTTATTTTAAGGATGTTCAGATATTTTAATTGGAAAACCAGAAAAAATACTGATTGAGAAAATTATTTTGCAATGCAGGCCAAATGTATGCCATCAAACATACTTTTATACACAGCCAAAAACAACCCAAATACTATAGAGGAAGAGTCTGAGAGGCAGAAAAAGATAGAAGGAGAAAGCTTTTTAGGGATAAGGGTAATCATGGGGTATTCATGAATGTCCATCTAGTGGCATTGGAGGGGAGGTTGTCATATTCCCTTGTAGAGAGTTTAGTTCTCTCTGCCACTACATGACAATATATGACATGTAATGCAGCAAAAGATTCACAGCTTTGTCATTTTCAGTTGTGCTGCATTCACTGATGTCAATATTGATAAATTCTCTTTTTGAAATAAAAATAAAATACAATCATAAACCAAGTATAGTTTAGTTTTTTATGTTTGAAGTGGATTCTTCAAAGACATTGTCAAGAACACAAAAGGGAAATATTTGAATAAAGAGTGGTTCTTGCATTTGTTATAGAGCATAAGAGGAAAAGAAAGATTTGAGACAAACATTCTATTTTAAGTGCAAGAGGAATTCTTGTTATTTTATTGATGTGTGTAAAAAACAATACATACTTTGTATTTGTAGTTTATTCTTACACAAGATTGAAGCAATTTTTCTGGTTTAATACAAATTAGGCTCTTTTGACAGAATTCATGGCTTCAGAAGTAACCATCACCCAGTTTGTTAAAACAAACAAAAGAAGCATATACAGAAATGTACTTACAGTGGAAATCTATGTGTTGCACCTTGATAAACATTACAAAACACACTTCAATAGTTTTGATTTTAATAACACTGCTATAACATTTAAACATTATAGACCATTTCAAGAATGTTTAAGGAAGTGACGTCTTTTTGTTCCTTGAACATTTCCTACTAAATGTTGAACTCGTTTGCGTTCCAAACAGCATAAATCACCCTCTAAATCACCCTCTGAAGGCTGTGGTGGGCATGAGAAGGTGATAAGCGTTGCATAGGTCCAACTTCGTAAAGACGGATGAGCCCTGCAAGAGGCGCGGGACTTGCTGAACACTGTCCTCAGATCAAGGTGTGTTGAAAGCACTCAGCATAAGTCAGCTGGTTCATCTTGCAACGAAACACAGGACAAGACATGGGAAACAGCAGAGTTAAGTGCGCAAGACAATAAGGACTCAAAGCAAGAACAGTGTTGGTTGAACAATCAATGTGTGGGTTGTGCTTTACCAACCAAGGATGCCCCAACACTACCAGAGCTGATGGAGACAGGATAAAGAGGAAAGTCAACTGTTCCGGATGATTCCGGGAGATGAACGTGACTAGATTTGAGTTATGACAGACAGTGTTGTTCCACTCAGGTTATGGGAGTTGATAGGTTCATCCAGCCAAAATATGGGAAGTTGCCATTTGGATGCTAATACTAGGTCCATAAAGTTAACCTCAGTGTGACAGGCCGAAGTGTCCGAAGTACATGAGATTTATGTTGCGCTCGCCAGTAAACCCTTTCCTACCAACAAGCAATGTCTTTTAACAGACAGGCGGCAGCAATATGACCTGGGACAGCACAATACAGACACAGTCCATTAATATTGTTTCTCCCTATGGGAGTTTTGAGTCCTGGCGCCTTGCATAGGTTCATGATCGTTAGCTGGAGAGGCAGAGCGGGTAGAATGATCAACTGCCATAGCAGGTGGAAAACAGCATGGACAGTGAGGCATTGATCGACTCAAATAGCCAAATCCAACAAATTGTTGGTAAATCCAATTAATAAATCTCATCCAGAATGTCATCAGAAAGCCTGTGCAGAAAGTGATCTCTCATTGCGTGAATATTCCATTCACAAGAAGCAGCAAGAGTGCGAAATTCGATCACGTAATCTGCAACCCGTCGATCTCCTTGAGGTAGTCCAGACGAAATCCTCGCCACCTCCCGACATTGAGCGATCAAACACTCGGCGGAGCTCCGAAATAAATGTCTGATATGAAGCACAGCAAGGCTGTTGGTTGTCCCACATAGCAGTGCCCCATTCAACAGCCCGTCTGATGAGCTGGCCACCTTCATGGTGTCTGAAGCGAACGTGGAGGGTTGCAATGTAAAGAACAGGGAATACTGTGAGATTAATGTGCTGCAGGATTCAGCCTCACCTGAATAAAGGGTAGGATAACAAGTGCAGGCTTCAAAACATCTGGAAAACACAGGTGTCACGGGGCTTGTGAGGAAACCTTGCGTGGAGATTCAGGGGTCAGAGATGTGCGGAGATGTTGCACATAGGAGGTGAGATCGTGAGATGTGAGGCCATCACCTCCAAAGCCTGGTTTTTGGCTGCGATCTGATCATGCTGACATCCCAATAGCACTCCCTGCTGCTAGGGTGCAGATCGAAGAGTGTAATCCTCCGCTGGGTCCATGTTGTGGCCAGATTGTTCTGTAATGTGTAGGTGCTGGACAGAATGACCCAGGAGCAGAGGTAACAGCTCCAAAATATTTATTAACAAATTCAGTAATGTGCCACCATGTAGAGTAGAGAGTAGTGTGTTTGTCAGTTGAGTGTGTGCATCGTGGACATTAGGAGAAACTTGGCAGAATCCTCTGTAGAAGCTAGGCGATGAGAGAGATGTCCAGCGGCAATATGAGCAACTGTAGATCCCCGGCACGTGGGCTTAGACTGGAATTACTTTGTTGGATTAGCAGGCTGAACTCAGCGAAGACTGGAAGGCAAACCACAACCCGAACAATGCAGCAACCAACAGAGTGACAAGACAGGACCAGCTAAACAAGGAGATCGAGGTTAGTACTCAACTTAGTATAACAATCTGGCAAAGAAACAAAGAAACATGAGGGCATATGTAGGGAGTGAAATCAGGCTATAACAGGTGTTGCTTGACAAGCTAATCAGTGGCATGATCAGCGCTGCCCTGAAAACAATGAACGTTCCCATGGAAACACCGATCATGTCAATCGAGCATGCCTGCGAAACACGAGGGAGATAAAATGACAAAACAAACAAACAAACCTGTGGGATTACCAGAATCGTGACAGAGTATTCCTATTATTTGTTCAAGATGTTAATAGCCCTAGGCTATTTAGTCTGCACCGGGGACCCTGAATCTTCTCTCCGATGGAAGCTGAAGTTCATTATGAATTTCCCCCGATACCGGAAGTGTTGCGTTCTAATTCCTTTGTTACTGTTTACATGCTTGAAATGGTCTATGTGTTCCTACAAACATGTAGGAACATTATGTACATTATGCCTGCAAAGTTATTTTTTGTCATATTTTAGTGTTCTTGTAGCTCAACATAGAGAATGTGATGCTTGAAAGGTTAAGATTGAGGGTTTGATTCCCAGGAATTACACTTACCTATACAGTGAATACTTTGAATGCACTGAAAGACGAACGAAAATGCAAGCTGCATGTTTCTGGACAAATCTGGACAACATGATCAAACAGCAAATCAACATACTGCTTCCAAATGTTCATGTACCCTGAAATATACCCATTCTGTGAAATTACTGACAAGCAACATCCCTCGTCACATATTTGTGCATCAATTAGACTGTGTTTGCCTTTTTTATAAAGCATTGCACAAGCAAACTCATAGACTCGGGTTCTGGTCCCATAGTAACCAGGAAGTAGTTGCGATCTCAGAAACAATGGTGAGCAAGTTTCAGAGGTTGAATTTTCTCTCTAAAATAACATTTTTACTCCACTGATGGTTAGGTTTAGGTTTGGGGTTTGGGTTAGTGGGTATACAACTCACTTTTGATGCCACCCTTTGGACATTTCACTTGAAAACTGGTCAACGACACTTCCAGCTTCAGCCACTGGGGGCAATGCTTTAAATTTCAGTAAGCACAGAATTTAGCAGCAGAACTTTTGACCTCCTGTCTCCTGTCTGATCTGTAGACATTTTTTTTTATTTTGTTTTATTAACTCAATGACAAGTCACAATTATTGTCTGGTATCATATGTGGTCGATAGTTCTTAACATTGCTTGGAACAATTTACCTGGGCTGCGAGATAATTTTTTCATCCTTGCTGTTCTGAAGGTGTGGTTGTATTTTATGAGCTCACAAAAAAGAAGATAAACAATACGAGTCACTGAGAACATAAATTGGTAACACATGCTGGCAGTGATTGTTGTTTGTTCACTCACTCACAAAGACCATCCTCACTACAAAAAACAAAGAGTATTGATTTTGCTGCACCTTAATGGTCTTGACTGAAATCCATTAGACACTTTTCTTACATAAACCATAAACAGTGGGCACCGTGTGGAAGATTGAATCGGCATCCTGATAATGGTCCATTGTTTTCCCTTCAAGCTCTCTGCACTTATGTACTTTTATGATGTCATAAATCACAGCACGAGCTGTTTCTTGCTCTATCCTGGATTGAAATTTGATTTGTTGGTCTTCTCATTTCACAGCAGCATCTGGAGCCATGGAAGCTCTATGCCACCGTTGGGGTTCTGCTTATTATCGACATCCTGTCCCTCATGATTTGGCAAATTGTGGATCCCTTGCACATTACAGTGGAGGTATGCCCGAGCTCAGTCCCATCTTTTTACGTGCGGAACTATGTTTAAGTTTTTTAAGACACTTTTCTCTTTCTCTTACCGTTTATCTGAGAAGAAGTTCACTAAAGAAGCACCTAAAGGGGACGTGGACCAGTTGATTGAACCGTTGCTGCAGCATTGTAGTTCAGAGAAGATGAACACATGGCTCGGTAAGGACTGCTCTGGGTTTTACTATGGTTTTGTTCACTCTGTAGAAATTTGGTTTGGTCAAATCTAAACAGATCTGAGTTAGACATGCAAACAAATCTGATTTTTGTGTTAACAATTAGTCTGTGTGAGTGTGACTTAATGAAGTTACCCTGATGGTTTTGACTTTAGCCTGTTTCCTCAGGTGTTTCTTTTATGTAAGTGTTAAACTAATTAAACTAATAAATTGCTACCTTCATGAGACAAATTGAACCAACCTTGCTCCTCCGGTTATGGTAATTAAAATGAGCCTAGAATGCATTCTTAAAGCAGTGTCCTTGAGAAATTGGCATTGCTGCCTGTAACAGTCTTGTTAATCTTGTTTTCTCACCCTCATGCCATCCCAGATTGTTATGACTTTCTTTTTTTCTATTGAACACAAATAAAGGTTTTCGAAGAATATTTATGCTCTGTAGGCCCATAAAATGTGAATGGTGGCCAGAACTTTTAACGCTTCAAAAAGCACATAAAGTCAGCATAAAAGTAATCCAGATTCCAGTGGTTAAATCAATATTTTCAGAAGTGATATGATGAGTGTGGGTGGGAAACAGAACAATATTTAAGTCCTTTTTACTATAAATCTACATTTTTACCAGCCCTCCTGTAATTTTCGGAGCTTTGAAGATTTGTTACTATTCACTTGAATTGTATGCACTTACAGAGCTGAAATATTCTTCTAGAATTCTTCATTTGAGTTCAACAGAAAAAAAGAAAGTCATGCATATCTGGGATGACATGAGGGTGAACTATCCCTTTAAGGCTAGTTTTCATATTAAAAAAGCCTGTAGTCATAAATAGTTTTGACTATCGTATTTTGATTTCCATTTTTAAAGCTTTCTTTGTTTTTGAAGACAGTGTTGTGTCTCTGTTTTGTAGGAGTCGTGTATGGCTATAAGGGTCTGCTGTTGCTCCTGGGTATTTTCTTGGCATATGAGACCAAATCTGTGTCCACAGAAAAAATAAATGATCATCGAGCTGTCGGGATGGCCATCTATAATGTCTCTGTGAGTCTGTTTCTTCCAAATATTGTCCAGTTAAAATCAGTCTGCAGGTAAGAATAGTTAGCTGAAGTGACTGGGTGATCTTGTTCGTAATTGCAATTCATACGTGAAGTGTACGTACACAATTATATTGTACATTTAGATAGACACTGAAAAGTATGATATCATTGTATTGACATTATCTATTAGCATGTAAACACTTATACATACAGTATACTACAATCTTAGAGATGTATAAATCTTTTAAACTTTTGCGTGGATAACGAACAAGTTCAGTACTCAAAAAAATTTCTGTAAATAATGGAGTAACTGTGTGGCTTGAATCACACTTGTATGAATACTATGAATACCAATGAGATCACATTGAAAGTAGCACTTTTTTGTATTGTTTTGTTGCTCAAGTTTAGTTCAGAGTTGTTGTGTGAATTTTGCACATTGTCCGTCTGGAGCTGTGTGTCCCAACACAGTCCTGAGCATGCCTGGAGCTCTACAGTGTGAGCTCTGTTAGATTTGATGAGATTTGAAGTGAAGTGTTTCAGGCTGCCATCTTCAATGCTGTCCAGGGATGCAGTGCAGACACAAATCTGGGAAAAATAGCGTTTCCCTTCATCATCATGAATAAACTTGCATGTCAGTTTAACAAGACTAGAGGTCTAAATTATTAGAAAACTGGAGCACAAGTGCTCCCTCAGTAATGCTCAAAATTGTTTGTTTTGGTACTTCATCTCATCTGTTCCACTTTAGCATTTGAGTGCTGCCCCACGGCTCCAGAAAAAGTAAAGCAGTGTGCACTGCACTGAAAATATACTCATGGGGAAAGTCACTTAACAGTTGCGCAACTTTTGTGCAATGGATTTCAGAGCAAAAGCCTATTTATTAATCACTAACCATCTGCAATTCAGTTTTACTAGGTGCTAAAAAGTGTTGCGCTATTAGCAATTAAACTTAGTGCTATAAAATTAATTAGTACTGTATCTAAATGAAGGCATCAAAATCTGTTTAAATTTTGTCACTCTTTTCAGCACAACAGCACCATCGTAATAAAGATTACTATAGATTGCGCCTTACTTGCAAAACTCAGTATTATTTGCCTGGCACAATGAACAATGTGCTATTAAGTTCAATTAAAATGAAATAAAAAATTATTTAATTAAATACAATTATGTAAATATATATACATATTTAAATAATTAAAAAAAGAAAATAAATACTTAAATATAAAATAAAGTTTATATTTACATAAATTATATAAATATATAATAAATATAATTTAATATTTATAAAATAGAAAGATTTATTAATTTAAATTAATTATCAAATAAATATCATAATTGAGTAATTTAATTAATCAAATTATTAAATTAAACTGATCCTGTTGGCAGTTCTTCATCAAATATCAATGAAGTGATGGAAATTGGGAAGATCGGGAATTGCGCAGTGCAAATAGTGTTCAGCAGAAAATATTTGGGGGTTTGTACAGTAACCTAATTTGCATAATTCCTTTTGGGAATTGAATGCTAAAACAATGGAGACAGCACATGCTAAATAAGTCACAATATCAGCGGGTGCAATTCTTTCTTAGTGAACTGATTATGGAGGGTAAACTCACAAGAATCTTTTACATTTAGCATAAAGACTCCTGGTCTATTTTCTATGGTGAAGCATGATTGAAAATGAAGCACAAAGCTTTTGTCAGTCAGCCACATTATTGAGGGCTTTTCATTCAGAGCAGTGCATTTTCTCTTCTTCTTGGGCTCTGTGGATTATCCATTATACACTGAACCTAATTTAATCTTAAATTGAGGGAGAGACTTTCAGATCAGCAAGGGGGCACATTTTGCATTTTAATCTTTTTCTTATCAAGGTCAAAGTCCGAATCTTAGTCCTCAGCAGATGCCCATTCTTTTAAAGAAATGATTTCCAATGCCATCAGCCATGTCATTACTGACCCTATCACTTTTTAGAATTTCAGCTGCTCGTAGACAATAAGAAAGATGATAAGCGCCCACCTGTTCACTGGAAATTGATAACATTTATTGAATTGTCATTTTGAGGACTTATGTTGCACAAAAAGCAGCACGCAAAGATATTTTTTTTAATTAAGTTCAGTCAGTTTCAGAAATGAACTGTTTTAATAAGGGCCCATATTGCCCTCTGGAATTGATTTTCACAGGCATTTTTACTTAATTTTACCAACAAAAAAGTTTCTAATATTTTAAAATGATACAGCATGCCATCCATTTATATCAAATATGTAAATTTAATCAATGAACGGCCAGATTTGAAGTTAATGACATCAAACATCATTGATTCTCACGTCTCATCATTAACATCAAAAATGTTGTGACTCTTGTTGCGTCATAATTTGAATGTATGCGGATGGGATTTGTGAGTTTCAGCACAGGAGACTTTCTGTTCCTCAAAGCTATAGAAGATTTGATGTAAAGAACACAAATCTTATTTTTCTTTAATGGTGCTTTTTTGTCATTTTTGGAGATACAGTAAGAGCATCAGCTGGAGCAGTAAACTATGTTGTAAGTTAGCACTTTTTGCCTGCATATATTTGCCAAACAGTGCATGTTGGCACAGCTGAGCATTTAGGACTAAAACTGTATTTTAAAACAGATTTAGTTTTGTCATTATGTGCTCGGTGCACATTTTGATGGCCCAGCAGTAAACTGCTTTGATTTAGAGAGACTGTTTTGCACCTTTTGTCCTGTCCAAATAACGAATGACCCTGCAAAGAAAATGCGTTGGGTTAACCTCCTCGTGGTCACTATAATGTGGTTCTCGCCCTCGGTGGGGCACGTGGTGAGTTGTGCTTAGATTGACGGTCTCTGATGTGGAGGCAACTGAGATTCGTCCTCCGTCACCCGGATTAAGGCGTGACATTACGCCACCACGAGGACTTAGAGCACATTCAGAATTGGGCATTCCAATTTGGAGGGAAAAGGGGAGAAAAAAAGGAACCAAGAATCAGTTCTTTCTTGGTTTAATTGTATTTTAAATACTTCAACAGAAGGATTTCCTTTCACTGTTCTGTTATTTTTCTGTCAATGCGACCAGCCCAACAAAGCAACATTGGCTCAACCAATGGCGTGAGTTCGGGGGCAGGGACAACTGTTTGACTGATCAATGGCAGATGGGGAGAGTGTTGGGGAAACCTCTCTGAAAACAATCATTATGTTGACTAGAAAATACTGTTCTATGCTTTAAGCTGTTTAGGGTTTTATCCCAAATCCGTAAATGTAAGTTTCCCATACTCCCATACACAGTTTTTGCTTGGTATTTTTTGTAAATATATTAAGTAGTTCTAGTATAAAAGACAGGTGCTTCTTCAAAAGTAATTTTTACTGCAATGGAATTGTTAAGGAATCAGATTCATTACAATTCTCATCCTATGTGTATCTTTCTCTCTCTTTCAGGTGTTGTGTATGATTACTGCTCCCGTCACAATGATTCTGTCATCTAAACAGGACGCCTCATTCGCCTTTGCCTCGCTGGCAATCATCTTCTCCGTCTACATAACTCTAGTTGTGCTCTTCGTCCCCAAGGTAACATAGAAAATCATTATATCCATACAAGAATGCATGCTAATTTAAATATAGTATAACAGTGATGAATATTAAGTGTAGGAGTGATCAGAGGGAGGAGAGTTAATTTGTGATATGCATCTCTCCTAATGGCCTGTCAATTTCATTTTATACCGTGCTGAAAGGTAATGCTGGAGATGTGCTGTAGTCAGTATCATTCAAGAGGAAAGCTGTTCGATTTCTGAGGGAATATAAAAGGGATGCTCTTTTGGAAAAAGAGAAGACGCTCTGCCTTTCTAATGTTGAATGCCTTTATACAACCCTCAAAAAGAGAAAGCAATCATACTGTTTCTATAAGTACATGCTGTGCACATCAGAAACACTGTAAGCATTTTGTATGTTTTACTCTAGATGCGGAGGCTTATCACTCGTGGCGAGTGGCAGTCAGACCAGCAGGAAACTATGAAGACCGGCTCATCTACAAACAACAACGATGAAGAGAAGTCTCGCCAGCTGGAGAGAGAGAACAAAGAGCTGCAGAAGATCATCCAAGAGGTGCTGCCACACTTTCACTTTCTCAAACAATATGTTGGGGATGTCTGATACAGTAGATCTCATAAGACTGGTGGTTGATGGTCACATTTACTTACATTTTCCTTTTCCCAGTGGTTTTCAAACCTGCTAGAATATTTTAGTCCCAGTAGAAACTAGTCAGGCATGCTTGCTTAAGCAAGTATCAGTGTTGTTATAGCTCATACACCCTCATTTAGAAAAAGTCCCTCGCCATCCTGCAGTCTTTCTGCTACTGAACATTAATGAGTGCAGCTTATTGAGGAAAGATGCTAGTACATTTCTAAGCCATCACACTAAAGATGAGGAACCCAAGCCAAATCTACAGACCACAATATTTAAGATCCTGTTTGCACCTGGTATTAAGATGCATCTCGGGTGGTCCGATCACATGTGGTCAGGTGAGACACTTTGCTGTTTACACCTGGTCACTTAAATGCATCTTCTGTGACCACTTGTGATCGGATTTGAAGGGGAGGGTCTCTGATTTCATGATGACAAACATCAATCACTATGTCAGTGTGTTACAGCATAATATTAAAGCACAACATAGACAGATAAATACAAAGAAAGCATGAAAATAAATGGTGCGCTGTTTCTCCCAGATGCAGCTGAAATCACAGCACATTCCCAACATTTCAATATATCTAACATATCTGTTATTTTAGTGTTTTACTTGTATTAAAGGAGCTTCTGATGTTCGTGCTTCTCATCTTTATTGATATCAGACAAACTAAAGAAAATCTGTGGACATTCTCATTGTGGTTGATTGACAGGGGAGGGGTAGAGCTTCACTACTGTCCGAGATGCTTGAGGACAGATTAGCATTTACACCTCAATATGATGTGGTTCCACTCACCAACATTTTAAACCCCGTTTAGACCTGTATTTAGCGCTGACCACTTGTGATTGGATCACCCAAAATGCATCTTAATACCAGGTGGAAACGGGGTAATAGAGACTTTTAGGTGGGCTCTTTTGACATGGGCCTGTATGCAACCACCTGGCAGAGCCCTGGTAACCACCCAGAACACCATAACAACCACATAGCAATACACAAACAACCACTCAGAACACTTTAGCAACTGCATTGCAACACTCTAGCTAACACCCAAGTGTTGTGGCAGGGCAATTCCATGGAAATATTAACAATACCAAACTTTTAGCAAAGGAACTAAAATAGATGTTACATTTTTAATTTAAGCGTTTTTGTTTCTGTATTTAACAGCTAATGGATTTGAAAAGAAATTGCATTGTTTATCCAAAATAAATCATGAGGTTTGCACCATTTCTTAAACATTTTCAACCAGCCATATTTCATGGTCATTGAAGGAAATGTAAGGTAATGTAGCCATTAAGTATTCATATAATCTAAAAAAGTAACTGCGCTCAATAAGCCACTTGATAAAATGTGCAGATTGATGGTCTCAGACACGGAGGCATCTGAGATTCGTCCTCCACCTCAGAGGCGAGTCACTGTGCTAACACAAGGACTTAGACCGCAATGGGAATTGGGCAAGCCTAATGGAAAAGGGGAGAAAAAATGAGCTAAAATGTTATATTACAATAATAATCACATACCAGGTTTTTAATATAATAATTACAACAACAGCAATAATAGGCAAAATAATTGACCAACCTCTGATTTCAAACGGAGGACATAAATAAACGACAAGGGAGTCATTGCATGAATGTATTTTATTTTAAACTAGACCTACAATTTAAAGGTTTAGGTGATGTTTTATAGGCTAAAGGCAAATAGTTCACTGGAATAAGTATACATTCTCATTCTCAGGAAAGTGAGAAACAAGAAATACATCGCGAATGGCATTAGAATTATTAGTAATGTTTCAGTAGTCTCTAGATTATAGCAGCTGCCTCATGAAACACCTGCTGACAGAGATTAAACTTTTTGTTTTAGAGTGAGCAGCACATCTGCAGCTTCTCTTGAAGCAAATTACATGCAAATCTTATCAATGCTCTCACTGTCACCTGACACAAAGCTATATAAGACACGTTTGTTGTGACACGAGTTTTGGCCCCATGAATATCTAAGCGTTTACGTGAAACTTTTACTCGAACGGTGTCATGAGATAATGTATTTCCAGAGAAATGTAATCATGTAGATGATGATTCATAGCGAAATAAAATGTAATAGTAAATGTTAATATCATTTAGGGAATTTTAAACAAGTGGATCATATTAAAAACTGTGCTGGCATATGGTGGCCATTCTGACAAATGGCCAGTCATTGCATTGGAACATGAGCATCTACCTGAATGACAACTTTACAAGAGTAATAAACACCAACTGAGAATTAAAGTAAACCATCATATTTCCAGCATGGCTCTTCAAGTTGATTAATGTGAAGTAATTTAGCATCTTTGGGACTTTACAGGATTTGACTTTACTTGAGTGGTTCGTCTCCGGTACTAAGCGCTTAAACTACACATCAAGCATTTATGTAACACATCTCACTAGAGCATGAATGGCTGTTACGTTTAATACAATTTATTAATTTAAGCAATATATTGCAAAAGCAATTTACTTTACTTGTGGACAACCCCCAGCATTGTTTCCTAACACACTGCTGCAATACGTCTTGTGAGCAATTTCAGAAACTCCCGCTATATGGTGGCAGTTAAAGGTGGATTTGAAATTACAAAACAATATCTGATTAATGAAAAGTGCTTGAATATCAGAAAAAATATCAGAAAATCCAGTTATCGATCATTCTCTATTTTCAGTTTATCGATCAGTAAGCATTTTTCAGAAAGACAAGGAAAGACTATGTTTCAGTGTTGTGTAATGTTCATAATATTTAAGAGGCCAAGAAAAATGGGGGAATTGTTTTTTATTATACATAGAAATAATTTGAAATACTGGTACTTAGTACTTTCTCTGGCATATTACAGTTTACATTTTTACTGTAAAAGTCCTGCTTATAATGCCAGAATTGTTCTGCAGCAACATTTGTATGAGCAAGCACCATTCTTATTTTTGAAATTGTAAATATATCGTTTTTCATATGGTCTCATTTTCTCTCTCCATCAGAAAGAGGAACGTGTGTCAGAGCTCAGAAACCAGCTGTCAGAGAGACAGGCCTTGCGCTTCCGGAGACGCCCATCCTCCTCCAATCAGAACCACAGCTCTCCTCCTCTCCCCTCTTCTCAGAACGATCCCAAATCTCACCTCCCCCCACCAGGATACCCCCTCCCAGCTTCAGACAACCACTCCCTCCCTCTCACCTTCTCCAACTCCTCCACCCTGTACCAGCCCGACGGCAAGATCAACCGCAACAACTGTCACCCCAGCCGACTGCAGCTCCTCTACAAGTGAGCCCAGACACAGATGGGACACAAAGAGGAAATTCAAGTGGGACTGTGGCAAAGTAAAAAGTGGAGAAGCTACCTTCATGTGCCACCCAAGTTCCCTTTATTTCCACCCAGCAGACTACTTTGGTTTCTTTGTTTGTTTCTTTTGTTTCTGACAGGCTTGCTGTTTCTCACGGGTGGTTATTTTGTCAAGAAGTCTTGAGAATCTGGTGTTGACTGCATCATCAATGTGTCACCATGTTTCAAAGCCACACATGCCGTGATAACAACTGCATTGTTCAAATGATTAATCCTCAGCTCTTTTTCGCCTTAGAAAATTGTGTGATAAAAATGACTTGCTAAAAAACATCCTTACAGAAACATCTTGGTTTATAGTGGATTACTCCAAGGGGCTGTTCATACAGGATATACCGTTTTGCCCATCTGTGCTGTATTTTAATTGTTTTTCTTTGTAAACCTGTGCTAGATTGATGCCTTTGACTGTTGCAAAGCATCTCCCACCATGAGTGCCATGTTTATAATAAAATATAATCACATGATGAGTATTGATGCTGTCTACCAACCCTGGACTCGCAAGTTCAAATCCAGGGTGTGCTGAGTGACTCCAGCCAGGTCTCCTAAGCAACCAAATTTGCCTGGTGAGTGTAGAGTCACATGGGGTAACATCCTCGTGGTCATGATTAGTGGTTCTCGTTCTCAATGGGGTGCATGGTAAGTTGTGCATGGATCGCGGAGAGTAGCATGAGCCTCCACATGCTGGGAGTCTCCGTGGTGTCACAACGAGCCATGTGATAAAATGTGTGGATTGATGGTCTCAGAAGTGGAGGCAACTGAGACTTGTCCTCTGCCACCTGGATTTAGGTGAGTAACTGCGCCACCATGAGGACCTACTAACTTGTCAATACTTAGTACTAAATATTGGGCATTCCAAACTAGGAGAAAAGGGGATAAAAATTAATTCAACTAAAAACATGATCACATTGGAAGTCGACATGATGCTTCCGAATGTACATGTACCCTGAAATCGATCCCATTCTGCCAAATTACTGACAAGCGGCATTACCCATAAGATATTTCTGCATCAATTAAAAGTCTTTACCTTTCCCTGTGGTGCTATTAATATCTCATTATGCTAGCAATCTTCCAGGTATGGGTTCGGGTCCATGGAAACATGAACGTAATCATGTTCACTTAAACAATTTTGAGTGCGATTTGGAGGTTCGCTCTACAATAAAAGTTTTACTCCACTGATGTTTAGGTTTAGGGTTGAGGTTTAAGTTAGGGGGTAGAGTAAAATAAATATGCATTCCTGTTGACTGTATTACATAATTTTAGAGTGGCGCAACTCTGTGGACAACTGGTGCTCAAAACAAACAGAACAATAGCACCAGAGAAACAAAGAGCTTAGAGTTCATGAGAAAATCAACCTTTGAATAGCTTACTAATAGTTGTCTCTGCACATTAAGCTGGAATAGAAGAAAGTATTTTAACACTTCCAGCTTCGGCCACTGGGGGCAGTGGTTTAATTTCAGTAAGAACAGACCTATTTCAGCAGCAGAACTCTCGATCTAAGATTGGCGAATCGAAAGTGTGATCAGTCAAAGACACTATGTCAAATTAAAAACAGCTCTACTTTGAAAATGCCTCAAGACAACTCTTTTATTCCGTGGTGCTTCATTTAGCTAGTTTTAAACGCAAAAGTGTGTCCTGTGTGAAAAGCTCCTAAATGATCCCAAAATGTATTTAGGGTAATATTTAGAGCTGTACTGATACAATCAGATATTGCGATACTTTTTCTCATATTTCATCGATATTTCAGTTCCTTGTATTAATATGTTTTATTATTTATTTGTGTATTCATATGTATTATATTTCAATAAATGAAGAAGCAGTTTGTCTAAATAAGCGCAAACTGGTGTTTCTCCTTGTGATCGGAGGAGCTTCTACGAAGCACTGTACTGGACAAACATTATGCACAGCATGCAAGAGAGATTGACCGCTGATGCACAATGCGATGCGATGATCCAGTGATATCATGTGCAACCGTGATGTTTTGTGTCATAAAATATGTAAATTGGCAATATCTGTGTTTAGTGCTGGATATGCAATTGAGCACAGCAGTGGGGTTCTGGACGTAAAAGTCCCATTCATTTTTTTTCATAAGAGAATTGATCTTTTTAATGAGGGTTAGGTTAGGGTTAGGGTTAGGCTAACTCTAACCTAACCTTTAAAGGCAGACCTACCGTGAGCTTTGAGGCTGTTATTTAGTGGTATATGCTTCTTTTGAAGCCATCAGTTCATGTTATTTCAACTCTATTTTGAAATACATTTTGTTTAATGTTGTTTTTTTCATAAGAACGACACTACCCATGATTCTGAAGAAAAAGATTCACCTATCCAAGAGTTGCGGCAAACCAACCCTGTTAAACGTGCTCCCTTCACTTTCAAACTACTGATATCTGAATATTTTACAATAAACTTAAAATCTATTCAGTATTACTGATTTTTGTAAAAATATGCTTTTTTGATTCAAATTAATGTTTGTAATGTTGTGATTCACATCAGAGCTTGTTGGTTTGGTTCATGCCTTAGAACTGTTATGAAGACTTTTATGAAGTCCCTAGGGAATTTTTTATTTTTTTTTGAAAATTACTTCCAGAACCAAGAAGGGGCAGGCACTTTTGCACTCTGTAGCATGGTTGCCTTTGAGTCGGTGTGGTATCGGTTTGAAAACATCTAGGAATTTTTCTCACATTTACATGCTTCATTGGTAGATTCTTTTATCCAGTACAACTTAAAGTACATTGAAAGTTTGTATTTTATCAGTTTGTATGTTCCCTGGATATCGAAACCAATAACCTTGCCGTTGCTGGCATCATGCTCTTCCTTTGGGTAATATACATATTTTGCAACTTCAACATGGTCTCATAAACAGACAGCTCCATGATGTACTGCTGAAGTTATCTTTTGTTTATTTCCACAGGGATTTGTTTTTCTGTGAGTTGTCACCATATTAAGTTACAGGGACAGTCCCACTGGTACGACATGTGGTTAAGTGGCTTGCTCAAGGGCATAATGGTGATAGCTCATGGATCGCACTTGTAGGTTCTAATCGAATCTAACCACTTGGCTGTTGTAAGTGTTAAACTTCGCCACATCATTCGGGTCGCACCATTTGTGGTATGGATATGAATGATACCTCAAATCTTGTGGCTTGTTGAGGTGTGCTATTACTTATCTATGGGATCAGACGTAACTGGTGGACAACAGAGCAGGCAAAATACAATTCTATAGACTCAAGACATACAGTATGTATAGTATAGGTCCAACGTCATTGGTGTGTGAGTGTGAATGTGTGTGTGAATGGGTGAATGGGACACAGTGTAAAGCTCTTTGGTAACCTCTAAGGATAAAAAAGGCGCTATATAAGTGCAGACCATTTACCATTTATAGGGGTCAGAATATCATAGACACTTTTGATGGGCTCTTTTGACTTAGCAGACACCTTGCAACCAGCCACAACACCATAGCAACCACCTTTAATCATGCTAAAAATCACTCTGAATACCTTAGGGACCACAGAGCAATGCCCTGGCAACCATCCACAACAGCAACGTGGAGGCAACTTGGGCAAACATTACTCTACATTTTCTTCACAATATATTTGTACATTTTGTATATTGGTGTGGCTATATGCATCATTTTCTCCCAGAGAATGCTGTGATAACATATTAGCAGTCATAAAGCTCTTTATTTCATCACATATTTTGAGATTTAATCTCACATTTAATCTTTTTAGATTTAAACTGACAGTATTGTAATACAGTTTGCTTCTGAGTGGAACCTACCATATTAACTTCAATGATACCTGATACTTTGCAATGCAAATATCATGAAAGTGTCTTGGGCAGCTATGTTTGTGCTATGCGGTTGTGTGTAATGATCAAGTTTCCTGAAAAGGGGAATTAGTCAGTTAAAAATGGGACTCAGTTGAGGTCCATGCAATACAATAGATTACTCACCCCTTCCGTCATAACCCACAACACACGCAATCATACATTCACACTCACATTAGCTGTTTTATTTATTCATCACTCAACAATTTGTTGCAAAATGCCTTTCATTCCTGTAGTTACATTACAGTTTTGAATAAACAAAACACAAAATTGTATGGTACAGTACATAATTTCTAAACTGAGTAGATAGGAACTCCTTAGGAACTTCCTTATTCTTTAAGTAAAGTAAACAAGTAATGTCCTGACTATACTTTAGGGGCTTTTCCACTGCATGGTACAACTCGACTCAACTCACAACTTTTTTTGTACTGTGGATAGTACCTGCTACCTGATTTGTTTTTTTTGTACCACCTCGGTCGAAGTTCCAAGCGAGCTGAGCCGATACTAAATGTGATGTCAAAATCCTGCAGATTACTGATTGGTCAGGGAGAATCGTCACTACCAGCATCACTGGATTTCTGACACGTGACATCAACCCGCTAGTTTTAAAGTTAGCAACAGCGATAACAGTATCATTTGTTCACGCGACTTTCGAATTTTGAAAAAGAAATGGCTATGTGCATAACCACACCGTGGCCAATAAACGAGGTGCAGACGGTCCACTCGTTAGCGATGAGCGAAATGAAGAAGTCTCTCAGGAAGTGTCTCTGCAGTTGGCCACCACCGGACCTACCAACAGTGTAGGTAAAAGTAAAAAAAAAACGTAAAAGTGACTACAGAACCATCAAGGAAAATTGGAAGTGGTTCGACCAAATGGACGCTATCTTGATCGGCGAACAATGGGAGGGAGAGTGCCCTGGACTCTATGGAGGATGGTACATTTTGTTATGTTAACTCTATACTTTGCTTGAAAGCTTCACTTTATTTAGTTGACCAGCTACTGGAAGCTTGCTTCTAAAACAACCAGGCCAATTTAACTCTTACACTTGTGTAAAATCACCATGCAACAACTGCTTTATGCAGCACAATGAGCTAGTAGCTAACAACTAGTGGTTGTGTTATTGTTTTGGTCAGTTTGTGTTGTGTTTAAGATGATGTCACGGGAGTAGATGTGGTGCAACTATGACGATCATCCTATAATCCCACCCACGTTGAGGTGGCACTAAACTGCAGTGGAAAAGCAAGCTCAGAAAAGTAAAGCAAGTAGAGTTGAGGCGAGTCGAACCGTAACATGCAGTGGAAAAGTGCCTTTTGTGATCAGTTGAATGCCACTTTGGTGAATTAAAGTATCAATTCCGAAACAGTAAAATCTGTATATTATTCCAAACTTTTGGACACCAGTGTATGTATATATATATATATATATATATATATATATATATATATATATATATATATATACATTATATTTATTTTTAGTGAATTATCCCTAAACTCTTGTGCTTTATCTCTATGTCTGTGACTTGGATTTGGCCTATGCAGCAATGTTTCGATATTTCAGCTGGGCTGTTTGTCATACCTGCTTCATTTCCTTATTTGCAGTGTCAAATACTGCCTCTCATGTGGAAGGGCATGATGTACAGAAAATAAATCCCTACAAAGGGGCCTTGAAAGTATAATCATAAGTGCTTGTGACATTAGCACACTGCTCTTTATTTTAGAGAAATGATTATTACCTCATAATACTTGGAAAGCTGCCACTGGTTCTACTAAATAAATGGATGCTATGTTCAGAATAGCATACTACCATATTAATCTTATTATTTCTGCAGTTTGTAGTATGCATACATAATATGCATAGTAATAGACCGAGTACTGTATTGCAGAATCCAATATGCTTAACTTGAAGTAATATTTTGCCACAGCTCTTTCTTGACTCATTATATGAACAGACATTTTTTAACAAACTTTATATACTGTGCAGTATTCAGTAAGTAGTATGCTAATATTACACTCTGAACATAGAGATTGAACTGCATTATGATGTCAGAGTTTATGTGCTATAAGCACTTGTGATTGCTAAATGGTGCTCTGGTGATTTACATAAAAGCTGATATAAGATGGCTTAATGGGGGTGTCGTCAACACAAATACAAACACCACCATGGTGTTTTTCAGTCTGCTGTAATAGATTTTACTCATAATTTCTCGTCAAAAGGTGGTATGACAGTAACCATAGTGATGTTCATGCAATGATATGCACAAATGTTGATTGTGTAAATGCTAAATGTACATGATAAATGTATTTTCTTGCACATAAAGTATTAAGTATATACAGTCAAAGGTATTCATTCGTATGTGATATTGAAAATATATTTGTATCTGTAAATCAAATTGGGCTGGTGTCAATGGTGAAATAAAGACAACTATTGGTTTTGCTACAATTTTTTAAACTCTTCTTCTTATTATTTCTTTTTTTGTGTGTGGGTTAAAGCAGAAATGTATATAATTTCTGTGCCACCAAACAGAATTGCAAAAATACTCTGTTTTCAAAACAGATTTCTGAATATGCCCCCTGTCTTCCATTGGTCAAACAAAGAGATAGTCCCACCCCACTCAGACCACCCCATAGGTGGGTCTATGCAGGTCACTCAAAACAAACATAGCAATTTTCATTGCGCCAGAGAAACAAAGAGCTTAGAATTTTCAAGAAAATCAACCTATGAATGGCTGACTAATAGTTGTCTCTGCATATTAAGCTGGGATGGGAGAAAGTATTTTAACACAGAAACAGTTAACGGTTACATGTTTCAGGGAGGTCACGTGATGCCATGCAAGGATCGGACATGTGAACGGCAAAATCTGCGCACTTTACTAGTTCTAAAACTTTTAATGTTATAAACCGGTGAGATTTGATACACTCTGTTCCATAGCTGTTCTAAGAGGACAAAATGTCAAAGAATTCAAAATTAAAAGACACTTAGGTCATTGCTGACTTGGAGGATCTTGCTGTGATACATCGATCGATCACTGCTATGGATGCGAAGTTCACTTAAAAGAGTGGGGGATGTCGAGAAACAGATCGATTACCTGGAGTCTTCGGAGAGGGAATTATCTGCTAATCTGCTAGTGACCAAGGTGGATTTGAAGTGTTTCTGGGAGAAGTTGGAGGACTTGGAGAACTGTAGCCGGCGGAATAATGTCAATATCGTCGGAATTCCAGAGAGCGAAGAGGGACAGGATATGGTGAAATTCCTGGATGGGCTCCTTCCAAATCTGCTCAACCTAACAGGCCATAAGCTTGAGCATCGAGTGAGCTCACTGGGTTCCTGATCAGCGATCTGTGGAGGGATCCATGCCCCGTTCAGTTCAGGCCAAATTTCTGAGATCATCTGATAAAGATCTGGTTTTATGCGAGGAGTAAAGGAAGGCATTCTTGGAAAAAGTGCAGCATATTTTTTCCCCAGACTTTGCGAATTGGACAAAAGACAAACGTGATTGTTGCAAGAAATGCAAGAAACTTTGACAAAATCAACAGAAGGTCGCTTTTGCAATTATATTCCTGGCCAAATTGAGAATAGATGCTAAGGATGGCCGCAAAACATTCACATGCCCACAGCAAGCGATGTCCTTCATAAAGTCAATGGAGTATGTCATCTTGTGGTACTCACATTGCAGCCAAGTGGACTGGCTCACTGAACATTCGTTTGATGAAACTGAGTGCTTTTTTTTGTGCTGTTCCACCTAGCAGCTGGAGTTTATTTTGTAGAGTAACACACCTTCAGGACAGTTTTTTAATTAGTCTATATGCTCTTTGCGTTTATTCTGCCAATTGGCAGGAGTTTGTTTTATAGATTATCTTTTGCCATGTAACTGTGTCTCACAAAATTTGTATAGAAACACCGGACTTGAGTAATCTGATGGCAAAGTTGTTGCAGGGGTCCTCATAGGTGTGAGGTTAATGCACATTTGTCACGAACCCCGCTCCTCTGCCCCATCCCTGCTTCGTCGCACACACACTCACTCCTCAAGCTCGCACGCTCGTTCCGCCCCCTCGAGCTCGCACGCTCGTTCCGCCCCCCTCGAGCTCACGCTCGTTTTGCTCCCTCGAGCTCTCACGCTCGTTTTGCTTCCTCGAGATCTCCTGCTCGTTAGCAGGTCTCTCTCCTCGGGCTCACATGCACGCTCCTATGGCCAAAACATTATGACCACTGCACTCGTCTCAATCACCCCATTATTACGTTTCACCTGCACTCGTCTCATCACCTTTCATTGTTTACACCTGCACCTTCCCTATAAATACCACAGCACATCCGTTTCACGGTGTTGGTTATTGTTCTAGTTTACCCCGCATCTTCAGCCCCGGCTAGTCTCGCTCTAGTTTTGGACTCCTCTCGTTTACCCCTTAGCTTGCCAGCCCCCTTGATCCCCTGTCTTTTCCTCTTGCTTGTCTTGTTTGTATATTGATTCCCGGCTTCGACCTCACGCTCCCTTTGACTACTTTCTCCCGGATTTGCCCCTTGTTTATATCTTGATTCCCGGCTTTTGACCTAACGCTCACCCTGACCATTCTTCTCTGGATTTGCCCTTGTTTTGTACTGTTGCCTGCTTTTATTTTAATAAAGCAGTTTTTTCTCCGACATTGTGACTGTCTCTACTTGTATTCGCTACAACATTCTTTTCTTTTTTCTGTTTGTTTTGTTCCAGGGGATGTGTTCCAGGGGACACAATATATTTTTTCTTATATGTAAAAATTTCAAATGTTAATATGAGTGGATTTTCTCTCTCTCCACGTGGAATGTGAATGGGTTGGGCACCTCATAAAAGAAGGAAGGATATGTATCTTCTTAAGCGTAAGAAATATGATAAAGTGTTTCTTCAATAAATGCACCTTTCTCTGCAGGAAGCTGAAAAATTTGGAAAGATATGGAGTTTGGCATTTCAGTAAGAGCAGGGGAGTCATTACGCTGATAAGTAAATATCTACAATTCAAATGTCTCAAACAGAGTAAAGATAAATTAGGATGAATCATTATTGTTTTAGCTGAATTTCAGGGACAAATTCTTATTTGGCTAATATTTATGCACCTAAATATGATCGGGAATTTCGATGCGATGATCAGGGCTTTTTTTGCAAGCTGCTGGTACCCCTCATGATATAATATTGGGAGGAGACTTTAATCTTTTGATGCACTCAGTCCTTGATCATACTGAAGCAAATGTGTGCAAGTCCCCTAGAGCAACATTGACGCTTCACAGGATGTGTAAAAATGTTGGACTTACAGATATTTGGAGATTTTTGAACCCATCTGGTAGAGACTATACATTTGCTTCATCAGTTCATAAGATTTACTCTAGAATGGATGTCCTTCAATTCATCTATTGTTGATTGCTCAATTGGAAACATCTTAGTCTCAGATCATGCCCTGGTGTGTTTAGAGGTGTTGCCACATATGGACAAATCATACAGTTGGTGCTTTAATGTATCCCTTTTGCAAAATCCTGAATTCCAACATATGATAAAGGATGAAATCAAAGTCTATATGGAGACCAACTGGTCCTCAGTATTCTCTGTGGGCATTGCTTGGGAGGCACTTAAAGCAGTTCTTAGGGGCCGGATTCACAAAAAAATACAAAGCACATGAACATCGTGGAATTGGAAGGGAATATTAAAAGTCCTGAGGCAGAGCTGAAGCGCTGAATGGCGACTAACGGCCTCAGGGAATTGACCCAATTGAAATACAGATATAATACTATTTTGTCACGGAAGATGGAGTTTTGGCTATTCAGGGTAAGACAGTCATACTTTGAGTTGGGGGACAATACAGGGAAATTTCTGGCTAGATATATAAAACAGAGAGAGTCTTTTTGTAACATTCCTTCAGTGAAATCTGCTGGTGGTGAAATATTTACCTCGGCCATAGATATCAATAATGCTTTTAAAGAATTCTATCTTGATCTCCATAGTTCCACGTCTTCGTCTACTGACAAGGATATTAGAAACTTTGTGGAACCATTAGAACTTCTTAAACTGACGACTGAGTAAAAAAAACTGTGAGATAACTTTGGAGGAGCGTGGTGAGGAAATGTAGGTCTTGCCTACAAGCAAGGCTCCAGGGCCAAATGACTTTGCAGCTGAATTTTTTAGATCGTATGCTACAGAACTTGCTCCACTTTTGCTAGAAGTTTATATGGAATCATTAAAGAATGGAAAGCTTCTGCCAACCACGACACAAGCCTGGATCAGACTGATTCTTAAAAAGGACAAAGATACAAGCGAGTGTAAGATTTACCATCCAATTTCCTTGATCCGGCTAGACGTTTAAATACTGTCAAAAATGTTGGCTAACTGATTTAGTAAAGTTATGACATCATTTATACATATAGATCAGGTTTATTTTTGGCTGTAGCTCTTCTGATAACATTAGGAGTTTCATCAATATCATGTGGTCAGTAGCGAATGATCAGACTTCAGACCCTGCCATCTCACTTGATGCCAAAAATCATTTGATATGGTAGAATGGGATTTTGAGAAGGTATTGTGTTCGGGAATACTTTTATTGGATGGATCAAGTTACTTTATAGACACCCGTTAGTGGCAATACAAACAAATGGATTAATTTCAGATAATTTTACTCTGGATAGGGGTACCCGGCAATGTTGCTCTTTCCCCATTATTGTTCTGTCTTGCCCTGGAACCATTAGCAGCCACAATAAGAAAGGAGGATGATTTTCCAGGGGCGATGGCGGTTGTTACGATCCCATGTTGTCCGACTCGTGTTTTCTGTTTCACTCATCACTGTTCACATTCCATGTCACGTTTTCTTTGTTGTCCTGCCTGTGTTTCACTAGTCTATTGTCTTAAACTACAATTCCCACAATTCCCAGCCTCCCTCACTGCCTGCGCTCATCATTGTGCTCACCTGTGTCTCGTTTAGTCATTATTGTGTTTGTGTACTTAAGCCTGTGTGTTTGTTCAGTCTCTGTCGATCGTTATTTGCTCATGTTGAATGTTTACGTGTCATGTTCTTTGCCGAGGTACCCTGTTATTGCTGTCTTCTACTTTAACCTTCGTGGATGTTTTACCCAACCTGTGTTCTCCTGTGTGTCGTTTTGTATTTGAGTTAGTTTTCCCATCGTGGGCTTTTCCTTTGTTCCTGTGTTTTGTATTATTATTATTTGTTTGTTAAATAAACCGCGTTTGGATCCACACCCCCTGTCTGCCTTCTCCTGCTTCCCACACACGCATAACAGAGGTAGGTGTGGTGCATAAGCCTTTGCTTTACAGAGAAGATACTTTATTATTTGTCTCCGACCCTTCTAGATCTATGCCTTGTCTCCACAGAATTATTAGTTCCTTTTCTATGTTCTTAGGATACAGAGGTAATTTGTCTAAATCCAAAGCTTTGGGTCTGATAGCGTACTGCCTGGTATGGTTTGTCAGCTGGGTGCCTTCCAGTGTCCAAAACAGGGCATTAAGTGTTTGGGGATTTTATTCCCAGGACATTTGTGTGATTTAGTTCAAGTTAATTTTGACCCTTTATTTAAAAGTTTTTCGAGCAATGTGGGCAGGTTGGCTTCATTACATTTATCGATGATTGGGAAGGTTAATGTTATTAAAATGAATTGTATTCATTGTATTCATTGTATTCATTGAACCAAAATTCAACTACTTGCTACAATCTCTCCCTGTAGATGTCCCCTTCTCTTATTTCAAGCAATTTGATAACATAGCGAAGTCCTTCATTTGGAATGGTAAACGTCCCAGATTACACTTCAATAAGTTACTGTGGCAGGGCGGAGGGCGGGGCCGGGTCGTGATTATACACACCCGGTACCTTATCAGGCTAATTAAGCCTCTGAGAGGGATAAAGGCCGATTGCGGGTGGTGGTGCGGGAGAGAGAGAGATCGTTTACGGGCATGTCCGTCATGTGTGTGTTTGTGTCTTTTTAAGTTTATCATTAAAACTATTATTTATATTGCCAAGCCGGTTCTCGCCTCCTCCTTTCCATTGAACTGCTTTACGGTTACATAAGCCGATTGACAAAGGTGGGCTAGGCCTACCCGAGATTTATTTTTATTATTATGCGTTCGGTCTCAGGCATTTGGCTCATTAGTTGCTTCCACCCGAGAGAGACACTCCCTGGTTTTGTATTGAACAGGAAGTTCTTGCCTCTATTTTGCCATTGCAAAGCCTTTCTATCAAACTAAACGGAGAAGTTAAGTTACACCCCGTTATCTCGCATCTGCATGCGGTATGGACAAAAGTGTCCAGAGTGTTTAATTCAGACATTAATTTAAATGTTGCTTCAAGCATATGGCTGAACCCAAAATTATGTGTTAATAAGTCCCCTTTCTGCTAGACAGAGTGGATTGTGAGGGGGGTTAATAGGCTCGGTGACCTATATGAGAGTGGAGTGTTGAGATCCTTTGAAAATATGGTTCAACATTTTGGGATTCCCATTCAATTCTTCAGGTATTTACAGCTGCGCCACCTGCTCTGTCCTATTTTTGGGAGTACCATACACCCCCCTAGAGTGGCGTATACTCTGGGAGTGGTAAATACTGCTTTTGGAAAAGGCCATCAGTGTACAACTCCCTGCTAATTCAGATTCTGGGGGACAAAACTTCAACTTCTCTTAAGAGATTATGGGAGAAAGATTTAAACTTGGTATTGGAGGAGCGAGTGTGGGCTAGGATAAAAACAAAAGTCAAGTCTATATCTAGAGATGCAAGTGTGCGCCTTATGCAATTTAAGATTTTACATAGATTCTATTGGACCCCCCTTGATTGTGTAGACTTGGTCTTAAAGACACACCAGCATCAGCATACAGAGATTAGGTGCAGCGGCTAATGGACTGATGTAGAGCCAACAACCTGTCTCTGAATGTGGACAAAACAGAAGAGATGGTTGTTGACTTCAGGAGAGCACAGAGTGACCGCTCACTTTGAACATCAACGGCTTGTCAAGAGCACCAAATTCCTTGGTGTTCACCTGGTCCCTCAACAACAGCTCCATTACCAAGAAAGCCCAGCAGCGTCTATACTTTCTTCGAAGGCTGGGAAAAGCACATCTCCCACCCCACCCCCATCCTCACTACATTCTATAGAGGGACTATTGAGAGCATCCTGAGTAGTTGCAACACTGCCTGGATTGGGACTTGCACGTTTTGGACCACAAAGCCCTGCAGAGGATAGTGAGAACCGCTGAGAAGATCATAGGGGTCTCTCTTCCCTCCATCCAAGACATTTACAAAAAACACTGTATCCGCAAAGCAACCAGCATTGTGGACGACCCCACACACCCCTCACACAAACTCATCACCCTCCTGCCGTCTGGCAAGAGGTACCAAGCATTCGGGCCCTCACGGCCAGACTGTGTAACAGCTTCTTTCCCCAAGCCATCGGACTGCTCAATACTCAGAGACTGGACTGACACACACACACACACACACCTGTAGACCATCCGACTTTTGCACATGTCCAGAGTTGCACTTAATTCATTGTCACTTTATACCTGGCTGCTACCTCAATAACTGCTATGTCCATAGAACACTATTTCATAGTATGTTATGTCTTTGGTGGTGTGTTAAGATCAAATATTTTTGGTTGAGGCTTCAGAGTTTTATGTGTGACGTGTTGGACTCTCAAAATTCATTTTGCTCCAGACTCTGTATTTTAGGCGATGGGGCGGTCATTAATATAGGGGATAAATGCATAGGAATTGGGTCCTAGCCTGTGTTATGATCGGGAGACAGGTCATCCTTAGGGGATGGAAGCCGGCTGAAGTGCCCTCATTTCAGGAGTGGTGCACAGAGATGGGCAGGATGGCGGCATTCTAAGAAATGTCATATAGAATGCTGGGAAACTTGGATTTATTTAATAAAAAATGGTGAGCTGTTTGGCCTTTTTGGAGAGCTCTCTGCGAGAGGCATGGAGAGAGATGTGTAGTTTTAAATGTGTGTGATTATTATTATTTATTTATTTTTTGTGTGCATTCTCATGTTTGACCACAGGGATATTTTTTGAGGGTCTGGGTGGGGTTGGGGATTGGGAGGGGGAAAGGGAATAATGGGGGTTAAAAGTTGATTCGGTGTATATTGTAACGATTGAGCAGCGAGGCAGACGAGGAGACGCGGATCCAAATGCAGTTAACTTTATTGAATGATCAAATAAACAAATAAACACAAAGGAAAAACCCACAATGGGGAAACAGGAAACTTAAACACTGAGAACTCAGGCAGGGAAAACATACCAGGCTAACAACACTCAACGACAGACAAGGACTGAACCAAAAACCAGGGTATAAATACATGAACATAGGAAAAAGGGGCCAATGAACAAACAGAACTCAAACAGGATAACAAGGTGATTAACAGAACCAAAATGGCAAATTAACGAGGGCAGGTGCAAACAATGAACGGTGAACACGAAAGCTAACAAAGAGACTATAGAGTTACACAAGGGACAAAAGTGAAAACTAAGGAATGCAAAAGTGACAAAAATGGCAAACAAAAGGGCAACAGTGAAACAAGACAAGGTATACATAACAGAGCCCCCCCTCAAATGATCGGATTCCAGACGATCCTAAAGAAAATAACCAAGGACAAAAAACTCACAAAAAACAAAATGAGGGCACCAGGGGCAGACAGGCAGACCAGGGGGGCACAAGAGCAAGAGGGCAGTCCAAGGGGCACAGAGGGCAGGCAGGAAGTCCAAGGGGGCAACGAGTGGCAGACAGGCAGTCCAGGGGGGCAAAGATTGGCAGACAGGCAGTCTAAGGAGGCCGAGAGGACAGGCAAGCAGTCTATGGGGGCACAAAGGGACAGGTTTAGGAGGCCAGGGAGGTATCGACCGAGCAGGGACAGGTTTAGATGGCCCGGGGGCTGGCCATAAGGCAAGGGCCGGCTCAGTGGGCCTAGGAGGAGGCCACAGGACAGAGGCCGGTTTTGGTGGCCTGGGAGATGGCTGTGAGCCAAGGGCCGGTTCAGGGGACCTGGGATGTGGCCACAGGACAGAGGCCGGTTTTGGTGGCCTAGGAGATGTCCATGGGGCAAGGACCGGTTCTGGAGATCTGGGAGCTGGCCTCTGGGCAAGGACAGGTTCAGGAGGCTTGGGGCCTGGCCGCAGGGCAAGGATAGGTTCAGGAGGCCTGGGAGCTGGCCACAGGCCAGGGACAGGTTCAGGAGGCCTGGGAGTTGACCACGGGATGTGGGTTGGCTTGGGGGTCCTGGGTGGTGGCCGCAGGATAGGGGCCGGCGGTGCCGCGTGAGGCGGAGCCAAGGAGGACTTCGGAGGCGGAGCCGTAGAAGACTTGGGAGGCGGCGCCGAAGGAGGCGTAGGCAGGACCGTGGGGGGCTTAGGAGGCGGAGCCGAGGGAGACCCAGGAGGCATGGCCGAGGGAGGCATGGGAGGCGGAGCCGGGAGAGGCGGAGCCGGGAAGGAACTAGGAGGCGTCGGAGGTGAGGCTGAGGGAGGCTTCGGAGGCAGAGCCGGGAGTGGCTCTTGCGGCGGGGCCGAGGGAGGTGGCGCCGTAGGAGGTTCTTCAGGTGGTGAGCTGGAAGGCTTCGGAGGTGGAGCCGAGGAAGGTTGAGCCATAGGAGTCTCGAGAGGCAGAACCGTGGGAGGCGGAGCCATAGGAGGCTCGGGTGGCAGAGCCGTAGGAGGCTCGGGAGGCGGAGCCGTAGGAGGCGGAGCCGTAGGAGGCCCGGGTGGCGGAGCCGCAGGAGGCCCGGGTGGCGGAGCCGCAGGAGGCGGAGCCATAGGAGGCTCGGGAGGCGGAGCCGTGGAAGGCTCGAGAAGCTTGAGGGGCGGAGCCCTGGTAGGCTCGAGAAGCTTGAGGGGCGGAGCCCTAGAAGACTCGAGAGACTTGGGAGGCGGAGCCCTGGAAGGCTCGAGAGGCTCGAGAGACTTGAGAGGCGGAGCACTGGAAGGCTCGAGAGACTTGAGAGGCGGAGCCCTGGAAGGCTCGAGGGGCTTGAGAGGCGGAGCCCCAGGAGGCTCGGGAGGAGGAGCTCTGGAAAGCTCGGGAGACTTGAGAGACGGAGCCCTGGAAGACTCGAGAGACTTGAGAGGCGGAGCCCTAGGAGGCTCAGGAGGAGGAGCCCTGGAAGGCTCGAGAGGCTTGAGAGGCGGAGCCCTGGAAGGCTCGAGAGACTTGAGAGGCGGAGCCCTAGGAGGCTCGGGAGGCGGAGCTCTGGAAAACTCGGGAAGCTCGGAGGACAGAGCGCTAGGAAGCTCGGGAGGCGGAGCTCTGGAAAGCTCGGGAGGCTCGGAAGGCAGAGTACTAGGAAGCTCGGAAGGCGGAGCTCTGGAAAGCTCGGAAGGCTCGGAAGGCAGAGTACTAGGAAGCTCGGAAGGCGGAGCTCTGGAAAGCTCGGAAGGCAGAGTACTAGGAAGCTCGGAAGGCGGGGCACTGGGAAGCTCGGAAGGCGGAGCTCTGGAAAGCTCGGAAGGCGGAGCACTGGGAAGCTCGAGAGGAGCTGACTCTTGGACGGGCGCGACCACTGGCGCTGGCCTTTGGACGGTCATGGCTACTGGCGCCGGCTCTTGGACGGTCGTGGCTACTGGCGCTGGCTCTTGGACGGTCATGGCTACTGGCACTGGCTCTTGGACGGTCATGGCTACTGGCACTGGCTCTTGGACGGTCATGGCTACTGGCACTGGCTCTTGGACGGTCATGGCTACTGGCACTGGCTCTTGGACTGTTATGGCTACTGGCGCTGGCTCTTGGACGGTCGAGGCTACAGGCGCTGGCTATTGGACGGTCGAGGCTACAGGCGCTGGCTCACTGACTTCTGAGGCGACAGGCACTGGCTGGGTTACCGTGGTATGCGCCAGCTTGGGTTCGCTGGGCGCTGAGGGCAGAGCCAAGAGGGGTTTAGGGCACGGGGCTGCGGCAGGCGGAGGCTGGAGAGCAGAGACCTTTCCCCTTCTCCTCTTCCTCCGGGCTGATGCGACTGGCGAAGCTGGGACGCTGTTCCTGGTCAGCGTGGCTTCAGGCTCGCTGGCCGTGGCTGACAAGGGCTCCGGCTCGCTGACGGTAGAGGCCGCAGGCGCAGGCTCGCTCATCGTGACAGGCTTGGGTGCAGGCTCGCTCACCGTGAAATGCGTAGGCTCTGGCTCGCTCATGGTGACAGGCGTGGGCTCTGGCTCGCAGACCGGGGCAGGCGTGGGCTCTGGCTCGCAGACCGGGGCAGGCGCGGGCCGGGGGGCAGAAGCCCGTCTTCTCCTCCTCCTCTGGGCAGACGAAGATGAACGCGCTGGCTCGTGGGGGGTGACCGGCGTAGGGATGGGCTCGCTGACAGGTGGAACTGGCGTGACGGGAAGAGCCGAGGGCGAGCTGAAGATCGCCACCGCGGGAGGTGAGGCAGGGTTCTCCTCTGCCACGTACATCGTGAGTGACGAGCCACTGACCAGCAGAGCCTCTTCCACCATCTCCTCCAAAGTCCAGCCAAGCGTCGCCGGTGGCAACCGCTCCCTTAGTGAGGCATTCAGATTTCCCCGAAAGAAAGTTGCCAGGTTCAAGTCCGGGAAGTCGGAGACAAATGCCAGCTCGAGGAAGTCCTGGACGTGGTCCTCAATCAGTCGGTCCCCTTGCTTCAAGCAGAGCAGCTGGTAGTTGGCTCATTGAACCGCTGGATCCATAGTGTGGTCTATCGTTCTGTAACGATTGAGCAGCGAGGCAGACGAGGAGATGCGGATCCAAATGCAGTTGACTTTATTGAATGATCAAATAAACAAATAAACACAAAGGAAAAACCCACAATGGGGAAACAGGAAACTTAAACACTGAGAACTCGGGCAGGGAAAACATACCAGGCTAACAAAACTCAACGATAGACAAGGACTGAACCAAAAACCAGGGTATAAATACATGAACATAGGAAAAAGGGGCCAATGAACAAACAGAACTCAAACAGGATAACAAGGTGATTAACAGAACCAAAATGGCAAATTAACGAGGGCAGGTGCAAACAATGAACGGTGAACACGAAAGCTAACAAAGAGACTATGGAGTTACACAAGGGACAAAAGTGAAAACTAAGGAATGCAAAAGTGACAAAAATGGCAAACAAAAGGGCAACAGTGAAACAAGACAAGGTATACATAACATATATATGTTTGCTTTTCTGTTTTATTTGTCTGAATCGATAAAAGTGTAATCGGGAACAGTTACATACTTCAGATTTAAATGAGACATTGACACATGTCACTTTACATGTTACCTTACAATTGGGTTTAATTTTGTATCTGTCCATTTTTACTCAAAAGTCCTGTCTCTTGGGTGCAAAGTGGTTTACTAGAACAAAAATTAGATGTTATGCCGAAGTGTGTAGCCTCAGTCACCATTCACTTTCATTGTATGGAGAAAAAAACAAACTTTGTGTCCCACAAAAGAAAGAAAGTCATACAGCATCAAGAGAGTGAGTAAATTATAACAGAATTGTCATTTTTGTGGGAACTGTCCCATGAACTCACTTAAAATGTTAAAAACGACTTTCTCATTACTGCACTCCAAAATAATGTTTCATGGCAAATTGTAGATGTAGGTTCTGTAAATCAGACAGTTGTCTTATTCATAACACACATTATCCCTCCATGCCATCCTTCCATGGTAGTGGTTACCCACTGATTTTACTGCTCTCCACCATAGTTAATTTATAACAGAGTAGCCACAAAAAATGCCCAGGTTATATAAAGATGTGGTGGTTCGTGCACGGGAGTTTCCCGTAAACAGAAACCACACTTTCTCTTTTAGAGGAAACATGTTGAAAGCTGAAACAGGAGTGTTGCAAATGCAAGAGTTAGTCCGAGTTCGTAATAAGAATTGTACCTGAAGACACAAGTTTAACATGTTTTGAAAAAAATGTGTAGTCACATTTTCAGTGTGAGACCAGTACACAATCAAACAGAAGAACATTTTGAAACAGCCACAGTGTTTTAGATGAAATCAACCAACAAATGTCTTACATTTGCTATTGTAGGTCCATACAATGCAAGTGCCAACATTTTGATGCTCCAAAAAGCACATAAAGGCAGAATGGAAGTAAACCATAAGACTCAGAAATGATATTATTCTGTAGGTGTGGGTGAGAAACAGATCACTATTTAAGTCCTTTTTTGCTAGAAATTCTTCTCCCTGCCCAGTAGGGTAGAATAAGAAGAAGAATGTGAAAGTGATCTGTTTCTAACCCACACCTATCACATCACTTCTGATGTCATGGATTAAAACACTGGAGTTTTATGGATTATGTTTATGCTGATTTATGCCATTTTTGGAGTGTCAAATTTTTGCCACCCATTTACTTGCATTTTGAGGACCTACATAACTGAAATATTTCTCTAAAAAACTTCATTTGTGTTCTGCAGAAGAGAGATAGTCATACACATCTGAGATGGCATAAGGGTGAATAAATGATGAGATATCTTTTCCATTAAGCTTATCAAAATAAATATACACATCAGCTTTAAGTTGCACTAGTATTGCTGGTAAGTGCTGTTGCAGTAACCACACATTCACCTGTCTAAATTTGCTCTGTCCAATCGAGCCTCATGTTTTGTAGATCATTTGTTGAAAGTTCTTACGTCATCTACAAACCAGACATTCACCTAGAACATATTATTTGAATTCTTTTCTAGGTGCATACAACGCTGTGGTGCCTAAACTGGAGTGGAAAGTCAACCAGGACCAGGCTTTCTCTGCAGATGGCCTGAAATTAGTAAATAACGAGATCATAATTCCTCATGACCAAATGATGACCAGGGCCGTAGGGCAAATCTCTTCACAATATGACAGTTTTAAAGAATTTTGGAGAATATGTGATTATTTTTTAGAACATGTGATATAATTTGAAAGAAAGCATATCAATGGAACTTTTAAGAAACATCAGCATTTTTTGATCTAACTTTAATGATTAAATCTAAACTCTAGTAACCATGTATGAATGAAAATGTTCAAATTAAACAGAAGAATTATAATATAATATAATGACTGCTGTCAAACATTTCAAACATTGATCCAGTCAGCCAGAACCAAAGAATCAAAGCATAATTTTTCCCTAAACCCTAAGAAGGTTTTTGTATACTGGGGGATACAAACATTTAAAAGGCTGGGGATAGGAGCAATGAGTGAGTCGGTCCAATTCTTTGTGAAAAATAATTAAAAGGGGGTCCCTGGTAAAGGTTTTGTTTTAGGCAAACGGCTGTACATTTTCACCTTCCACTACGATTAAGCAAAATAAACATCTTAAAATGTCATTATTATTTCTTCAATATTTACTTATTCATAAAAGTGAGTTTTTATCAAAATGTCTTACTGCATGTGTATAGTAAGCGTGATATTATAAATCAAAACATGATGTTTCCAAAAACAAAAAAAGTGCACCCTTTAATACTGCTTTAAGTTACTTTAAAATTGTAGTTTGACAAGCTACAAGCTACTCATAATTTAAAGTGGTTAAGCTACAGTCAAGCTACTCTTTTGAAAAAGTAGTTCGCTACTGGAAAAGTGACACTATTTTAAAAGCAATTGAGCTACTGTCAAGCTACTGAAAAATGTATTTAAGTTAGTAGTGTTGCTACTAGTAGTTAGCTACTCCCCAACACTGACTACTTTCAATTAAAAAAACAAAATCAAGCACAATTTTTTTTTTTAAAAACGTGAATTTTATTTCATTTTGATATTTATTTAAGAGGGCCAATTATTCACTTAAGTGTCAGTTTCATTACAAGCCAATCAGCCAATCAACAATCAGTCACAAGAAGTGTAATTAATTCAAGTTAATGTGTTAAATTTGAAAAGCCAAAAATGTTAGTTTGTAGAAAAAACTAATCTCCCGAGTTTCTTTGTGGTCCAATCTGAAAACCTTCTGCCTCGGACATCAAATGATCCAGGGCTGCCACATGACACCTCTACTTTTCTAATCGTTAAATTCAATATATGACCCAAAAAACAAACAAACAAATAAAATCTTATTAACATTATTTGTATATATACATAAAAGTTGCTCTGTACTAATATAAAAAAAAAGCTTATGTCACAATTAGCAGATTTATTACAGTTTAAAGAAAAAGTGGAATTTGCTGTGAAAACTTATTGCAAATAAAGATTTAATGAAGTTGTTTTTATAAGAAAATATGGAATACAGAGTACATCTTCTTAAATATGTATTATTATTGAGTTTCATTACAGTAGTTGTGCACAGAGGTTTGAAATAACATTTCTTTAAAAAATTGTTAAATAAATAACTTAAATAAATATAGCATTAAAATTAACAGCATTTCAAGTTCATTAAATAAATAGAATAAATTAATTATAAATCTAAATATATATATACTTGCATCAATTCATAATAGACAAGGGGTTGTCTTAGTAATAATTCTAAAAACAACCAGAAAGTAACCAAAGTTATCACTAACTTACTAAACTGCAAAAAGCCCATGTTTCTTTTCCCAGATAAATTTGGCACATTCTTTTCACGGTCCATCAGAAACTTATGGACACATCCTCAACCTACTTAAGTTTAAAGTTTTAGACTTGTGTTTTAATATAAAACAATGATCAAATACCCCAACAATGTATAAAAATAAACAGCTAAAAGTCCTTAAAGTCCTCAAAACCCCTCTTAAACCAGACAATTGACCAGGCTTGAAGACCAAATAAAGCCCGCCAACCAGCTTAGGCTGGTTTTCACAGCCTTCATTTCATGTGTTCTTGAAGACAGTAGAGGCTCATCGTTTTCCTAATCTCCTTGTAGGTTGGCATTTCTTTGGCTTGCTTCAACTTTTCCTGATGTTTGGTTTCACATTCAGCTCAGTTCATAGAGCAAAAGCACCAAAGAAGGTCTTGCCATGATCAGTTTCGATGTGGGGTAAGAGATTTTTACTTATGTTAGCGCACAAATGGTTGTGACGCTCCAGATGGAACACTGCACCAAGATATATTGTGTTATACCACAGCTGGTCACTGTCAGGCATCTGGACACAGACGGACTGGACCGCATTGAAAAGAGGTTTGTAGCTTCCATACGAGTCAGAATAGCGTGACACTGTGTGGCTCAAATGCACAATTTCACGGTCCTTAGTGTTATCGGGATCAGGCGTGCACCTGACATTGAAAAACGCCTGGCTGTAGACGAAGTATATGCCGTCATGAGGAATTATGATCTCGTTATTTACTAATTTCAGGCCACCTGCAGAGAAAGCCTGGTCCTGGTTGACTTTCCATTCCAGTTTAGGCACCACAGCGTTGTATGCACCTAGAAAAGAATCCAAATAATAGGTTCTAGGTGAATGTCTGACCTTCATAGGAGTGAAACAAAAATCAGAGATGTAGGCCTATTCGACCAGGTATCGTGCAATTTTGAACACACTACCAAATCATTCAATATACATTGTCTTTTAATTAAGACATAAGTATTTGGACAAAAACCAAGTGGACACCTCTGTGAATTTTAAGAGGAACAGACCTTTCAAATTCACTTAAAATCACCTTGGGACCAGCTATAAAATTAGTAATTGCAAAAATGTTATGTTAAAAAGTTATGGTAACACTTTACATAAATGTTCACTTTGTTAAGGGTTTATTGAGGGGCTTATTAATGAATAATAAATCATTTACAAATGCTTTATTAATCAGTGGCGTGCAGATGTAACAATATGAATCCAAAACGTGACTGCCATGCAATGTTTGCCAAATAGTGATCCCTTTTACCTCCCATGTTATAAATGCTTAATAACACTTTTTCAATATTAGAAATCTATGGAGATAAAGTTCAGTATGGTTTAATGGTCAACAGTTGTTTTTTTATATGATGTATGCTTTGAATGAGCATGAGGTCCTGAAAAGGGTTTTGAAGAGGAAATCCATTCTTTTGACATGAATGTGACAAGAAAAGTGGCAACACAAGTGAGTCGAGACAGTTTAATAATGTATAATAAGCGGTCTGTTGCAAAATGACAATCTCTCCTTTTAATCTCATCATAACAGTCTATTTTTTGCTGCATTGTGACAGAATTAATGAATTAGAGCACATTATGTTTTTGATTAATAGAAGTATGAATAAGATTATTTATTAAGCATTTATAACATGTAAGTTAAAATGCTACCCTTTGGCTTTGCATAAAAGTCTGCCTTTTTATTCATGATGTTAAAACTGCTTATCAATGAATTACAATGCATTTCTTTAATGAACCCCTTTATAAACCCTTAACACTTGAAAAATGAATGCAAAGTATTACCGAAAAGACTTCTAAGAAAAGTACTAGCACAAATCATACATTTTGAATTGTATGTTTTTATTAATACAAGTATGAATAATAGAATGTATTATTATTATAATAACATTTAAGTTACAATGCTCACGATTTAGCAAACATCACCTGAAAGTCTCTCTTTTTATTAATGTTGTTATAACCGCATTGTAAATGACTTATTAGTCAATAATGAGCCCCCTTATAAACATTTAATAAAGGAAACATTAATGTAAAATGTTACTGAAGTTACTTCTCAGAAAAGGTTTAGAATATATAATGATTTTTTTTTATATTATTAATATATGTATGATTAAGCATATTTATAAGGCATTTATAACATGTAAGTCCGGTTTTGCATGGAATTCACCCTTTTATTCATATTGGTGTAATTGCATATCAGTGACTTACAATGCATTTGTTAATGACTTTTAATTGTCATTAATAATGAACCCCTTTATAAACCCTTCTCAAAGGAAATGTTAATGTAAAGTGTTTCAGAAGTTATTTCTAAGTAAAGGTCTTGCATAATTTGTTTGCAAGTGCAACTTGCTTTGATGTTTTGTATCTAATTCAAAGGCATTCTAGCACTTTTAAGTATATATGAATGGGTCCACTGTATTTTTAACTAAAATTCTGTATTAGCCTGTTGCCTAAAGTGACCGCATCTGGTCTGCAAGATCCTTATAGTGTTTAGTGCTGTCCTTCTGCTTGGTTTTTACACAGATCAATCATGTTTAACATATTCTTGGAATCAAGCTTACCGATTAAGTGGATGGCAGTCTTTGCAGTGATATTTGCTTGATGGTGATATGATCTCAATGCATGTTTGAGGTCTGATGGAGAAAGATAAAGGAGACTTGATTTAACTACTTATTTTCACACAGAACAAAATTAATTATTTTTAGAGAAACAATAAGGATCTGAAACTAAGGGTCTGAACTCACAGTTTTCACCATCCTGATTGTTCTGTGACTAGAAAAAGAGAAGGAAAACAAATAACAATTACACAATTAATCATATACTCATAATTCACAAATATATGAGTATATGATTTGAATTTGAATAATATCCCTAAAGAGATAGTTCATTCCAAAAATGTAAATTCTGATGTTATTTAGTCAACCCTATATTGTTTCAAACATTTCTGACTTTAGTTCTTCCATGAAACACTTAGATGTTATGAAGAATGTTTGTCTCAGTCACCATTCACTGTCATTGCATCTTTTTTTCCACACAATGAAATTGAATGGTGAATGAACATTTCATTTACATTTTTGGGTGAACTAATATCATTTGTATAAGGTACCAGGATTCTTACCTTGATGTATGTGAAGCAGACCGCAGCAGCAGCACAAAGGGCCACCGCCAGGAGGGCTCCACACACCTGCAATATGCTTGACTTTAAAGAGCCAGCCTTCCTCCTTGACACCATCACCTGTGGTACGGGCAGCACTCCATCTTCAAGATCTAACAATATCTGATTCTCATGGCTCATAATTACTGTGCTGTGTGTCGGTCCTCCAAAAGTTAAAGTTAAACTATAAAGTGTCCTCAGAGGAAACTATCCCTCAAATGCTTTGGTTGTCACTGTTGTGTAAGTGACTCTTCGCAGAGATTTGCTCTTTTAAGTAGAGCTAGAGCGAGACAAGGGGAAACTCCAATGATGTCAGCTGAGAGTGGAGTAAACAGTGAGTGTTCGAGGGAGATGGAGGGGGAACAACGAATACTACCATATCATACACACACACACAATCACACACACCCACACAAACACAAAATATGAACCCCTTAGGAAACAGGCCATATCTAAATATCAGTTTTGTGTATGAAATCATGTACATCTATATATATATATATATATATATATATATATATATATATATATATATACGGACGGACGGACTGGACGGACAGATAGACAGATAGATAGATAGATAGATAGTTAGATGGAAGGATTAACAGACAGACAGACAGACAGACAGACAGACAGACAGACAGACAGACAGATAGATAGATAGATAGATAGATAGATAGATAGATAGATAGATAGATAGATAGATAGATAGATAGATAGATAGATAGATAGATAGATAGATAGATAGATAGATAGATAGATAGATAGATAGATAGATAGATAGATAGAAAGAAAGAAAGCAAGCAGACGTTTTCATAAAGGAATTGTCCTGGGGTTTGCACAGCATCTCACCCTTCTTCCTTTAACTTAAAATACATTTGAAAGTTCACAGTGCAGTTTCTCTGTTTTTTTTTAAATACTGCTATTTGTTCTGTTTTTCCAGATTCAATCCTAAAAATACCTTCTGTGTGTATATCATGACATGAATCAGAATCCTTAAAAAAACTAAATTGAATATATATATAATTTTTTATTTTTTTACAACTTTTTGTATATCATACCTACCTTTTATCTCCTGCAAGATATTTGCATGCAGTTCTTGCAGATTTTTTTGTCTGTTTTGGCATTCAGTTCAATTCTATTCTAATTCTATTAATGCTCCACTCACATATAGGTGCTTTTAAGAAAACAAATACATAATACCAACAGAAACTATGGTGATGTTGCATAAAAGTAGTTTACATTCACTTAGACAAGGACAATGACCGATAATGAAAATGTTGCAATTAAATTATCAACAGGAACAATGTTCTCCATTAGTTTTAAAATCTCATATAGTTTATTTTTGCCTAAAAGAAGTACAGTATTATGTTGACTGTTTTGTCATGACTAAATTTATAATGTTAAACATTTACTATTTCTGTTAAAAATATAAACATTAAAATATATAACTATTTCAATATGATTGTTGTAAATGTACAAATATTGTATCAAGATGAAATCAATCAAGTGGAGGATTTAATCAAAACTAAACATTTCCTATCAGACTTCCATTTAAATGATTCACTCTAATCATTTTGACTCAAGTTATATTATTATGTGAGGCAAATAGAGACAGGAAATGTGAAAGACAGTTTAATCTACAATTATTTATGTATTGTAATACAATAAAATATAATAAAACATTTCTATATGATTACTGTAAATATAAAAATATTGTATAAATATAAAATCCATATGCAAACTAATCAAGTGGAGGATGTCAACAAAACAAAACAAAAAAATTACAAAACAAGTTATATTATTGTAAGAGACAAAGAAAGACAGTTACAGGACACGAGAAAGAGATTTTACTCTCATAACATCTCTTGCTGTCTTTTTTTTTTAACAATAGACTGTCTCAAAAATGAGCATGCAGATGTATATGTGAAAACACAAGAAAACCAGATATTTGAACATGGGGTTATTTAAGGCTATACTAGGGTGTAGTCAGAATGATCAGCCATTAAACAATATCACCACTGCATAATTTATTTATAGTGAATAAGATCTCTGCAATTTATTTTTCACTCTTGTAACCTGAAAAATTACACAGTCTTGAAAGCATATTTTATAACAAGAGAAGACTGTGGTATACTGCTCATAATACTTGCGTGTCTAAAAACGTCTTTTGTTTTTTTCCAATGCATACACTTGCTATGATGCACATTTTAGGCATACCACATTATAGGGTGTAGAGATGTGAAAGTTATGTAGGCTTATAAAACAGGATGAAAAAGTAGAGCATTTAAAAATAGTGAGCTGAATCTCTGTGGTCACATTTCAGAGTAAATTCTCAGAATTTGTAGGGGGCCTGAATAATGTAGAGCACCTTATTTGACACTGGGACACTTATGTCTTTTTTAATTTATCTCTTAATTGTCAAATAAATAAATAAATAAAAGAAAACTATTGATCATAGAAATATATATTTATAGTTTTCTAATCTCTGTAAGTATGCAGAACAGTTGTGTTGCATGTGATTCAGTCCCTATAGATTATTTTAAATATTCCTCTGAAGTTACTTAAATTTTCCTTTTAAATACTGTCAGCCAGTGCAAGAAGTGAAACTAGATCCTAGTCCACAAATATGCTGTTATTGCTGTAACACAATGAAAATACTCATCCTTGCAATATGAAATAACAACATATGACAACTAATTCCACTGTATGCAACATCATGGGATAAACTGACATCTCTTCATGGGACTCCCACATATTTCTTGACAGTCTGACAGGGGGACAGTGATTGGGCTGGGGTGTTGAAAGATGTGGAACGCCGCATAAGGGGAATTCAGACATATGACTAATCTAACACTTCTCTGACTAAACTCATAATTTTATAACAAATAATGTCTTGGTTACCTTTGTAACCTCTGTTCCCTGATGGAGGGAATGAGACGTTGTGTCGATGTAGTGACACTAGGGATCGCACTTGGGAGCCCCAAACACCTCTGATCTTTGAGAAAAGGCCAATGGGAAATGGTGAGTGGAATTTGCATGTCACTCCCCCAAACATATGTGTATAAAAGGAGCTGGCTTGCAACCACTCATTCAGGTTTTGTGCTGAGGAGCCAAGACATGGTCCCAAACAATTCAGCGGGTAGCACATCATTGTGGCAAGAAGGACACAACATCTAGTTCCCTCCATTAGGGAACGGAGGTCATGACAGTAACCAAGACGTTCCCTATCTGTCACTCACTCGACATGGAGTCGATGTCGTGACACTAGGGGTCCCTATACAAAATGCCACAACTAGCTGAACTGTGTTACTACAACTGCCGATGCAGGTGCAAGCAAGCTGCTGCATGCAAAACAGCTGGTGCACTCGGTCTGCACGTAGCCTCCCTCACCCAGTAGTGTTGAGGAAGAGACGTATTTAGTATGGGAACAGGCCACGCCAGCCCCAGCCTTTTCTCTCGCCACTGAGTATTTCGATTTTCGGCTGGGGCCTTTTAATGCTTTATAATCATGTCGGGGAAGGTGTTCTTTTCCTTTCCTATTCTTTCAGGAAGAAAATACACCGCGGAGACCACATCCATAACATGAGGCAAATACATCACGTGGGCTTATCAGCCGCACATGGAAGAGGCACGGTGGTTCTATAAAGACGGCGACTGGAGGCAAAGAGTGCTATGCCCAAGGGAGATGCGGGTCTACCGATAGGGAAACCATACCACGGAAGATACATCACAGTGGGTTACCACAGGTAACCAGTGCCTGTGGAGCACCTACCCCAGTACAGGGCATGCTAGCACATATTCCCTCCGGCGAATTCGCCAGCCACAGGGCTAGAGAGGAAGGACATCCAGGGTCTACGGACTTGTGAACTCGCATGGGAAAAGAAAGCACACATCTTCACCTCATGGAGGGGAAAGGCACTGTACACAAGCGGTATACCCGGCCAGCTGTCCTGTAAACTTACCTGTTCATACCTGACAATGCACGGGACGAATCCGGCTCAACCCGTAGATCATAAAATCGCTAATGGGTGTTGACCAGCCCGCTGCCCTGTAGATGTCTGCTAGTGAGGTTCCATTGGCAAGTGCCCAAGAGGATGCCACACTCCGTAGAGTGTGCTCTAAATCCCAAAGGGGCAGGCACTTAGCCCTGGGTCTGGTATGCTGACTCGATGGCATCCACAGTTCAGTAGGCAAGTCTCTGTTTGGAGACAGTGTTCCATTTCTGCTGTCCGCCAAAGCAGACAAAGAGCTGCTCAGAGCATCTAGAGCTCTGCGTGCGATCCAAATAGATGGGCAAAGCACGTATCGGACAGCGATTAGGCTAGGTCTGCCTCCTCCCGGGGCAGGTTCGCTTGCAGGCTCACTACCTGATCCCTAAAAGGGGTTGTGGGACTTTAGGCACATACCCCGGTTGGGATCTCAAGACCACGTGAGAACACTCCGGACCGAACTCCAGGCAGGTGTCGCTGCCAGAGAACACCTGCAGGTCCCCAACCCTCTTGATGGATTTCGTGAGTGCAGTCAGGAAGGCAGCCTTCACTGAGACTGCCTTTAGATCAACTGACTCTAGGGGTGCAAACGGGGCTCTCCGTAGGCCCATGAGGACCACAGAGAGACTCTATGAGGCAAAGAGGCTATAGCGGTTATGTGCACCTTCAAGGTGGAGGTGGATAGCCGCCCCTTCCTGCTGGAAGGAATACACTGACACGACCGCACATCTCTGGGGGTTTTTGCCTCCGGAAGAACACCAACTTGTGAACAAATGGCACTTCACGGCATATGGCTGCCTCGTAGAGGGAGCCCTGGCCTGAGTGACCATGTCTACCACCGCTGGTGGTAGGCCACCTAGATCTTCTTTGTTCTGTCCAGGGGCCAGACATGGAGATTTCAGAGGTCTGGGCACGGGTGCCAGATGGTGCCCCGTCAATAAGAGAGGAGGTGATGCCTGAAACTTTTTCAGTGGGACCACCATTCTCCGTCTGAATGACTTCAGGCTGTTTAGCACCGGCATCTTGAACGGGAGTCTGAGCAAGGCCCGGTTCAGAACTCACAGGTCCAAGATTGGCCGCAACTCACCGCCTTTCTTTGTCATGATGAAATTAGGGCTGTAGAACCCTTTCTTCATCTCGGCTGGAGGGACAGGCTCTATCATGTCCTTATGCAGAAGGACAACTATCTCCATGTGCAGGGCGGCAGTGTTCTCGCCCTTCACCAAGGTGAAGCGGTCACTACTGAACCGGGGCGGGCGCCTGGTGAACTGAATCACGTAGCTGAGCCGGATGGTACCGGCAAGCCATTGTGATGTGTTGGAGAGCACTAGCCATTACTAAGGGGACAATCGTGTCTGACATACCTGGGGGTGGGGCCTCGTGGTAGGGGGAAGCAGGAGACGCCACTTTGAGGAGCCTTGCTTCATCCCTAGCTCGTGGCTGCGCTGATGGGAACCTCAAAGCACTTATCTTGCTCCGTGCACCTGGCATAGGGCGGATCAGTGGCGGGGGAGGAGGGGCTCTCTGACCGTCCTCATAACTTGTCACTACCGCTGGACATGGGTGTGAGTATGGTGCAGCCGTGCGCGCAAAGGTGAGGGGCCCGCATTCGCGAGTGCTCGGTGTCCAGTTGCCGTGATAACGGCATCCGTAAACACTGGCTGTGTGACCCAAGGCATGAGGAAACCACACTTTCTTTTGAAAATATAGGTAATTTAGCCTGGACCACAACATTCTCCTCCCGGCCCTCCACCAGGGGACAGAGTGGTCTGGTCACCAGCTCCAAGGTTCCGGCAGACATCTTCCTCCCTGGGTTGTCCATCTCAGGGGTGCTTAGGAGACTTCCTTGGGGTCTTAGCAATGGACCGTGAGGCGAGGGGTGTCAGCTTCCTGCGGGGGCTGAGGACTTGGCCCAGGCTGCAGCTGAGCCACCTGGGCTGTTGCTGCCACAGGGGGACACCCTCGGCAAGCAGATCGGCTGCTGTATCGCCTCTGTCTGCTTCTTCACTGCAGAGAACTGCTGGGTGAAGTCCTCAACGGTGTCACCGAGTAGGCCGCTCTGGAGAATGGCAGCGTTCAGGAAACAAACCTTTTCGGCGTCCCTCATCTCGACCAGATTCAGCCATAGGTTGCGCTCCTAAACAACCAAGATGGACATCGCCATCTCCTGCATCGGGATCAAGACTACCCTCATGCAGCTCTTTCAGTGCCTTAGCCAGGTGTACTTGCAGAAGGGCCATGGCATGCAGGGTGGAGGTGGCGTCCAGCAGCACTGTAGGCTTTGGTCGCTTGAGACTACGTAGTCCTACAGGACCTGGAGGGGAATGCTGGCCAATTTCACCAGGTGGCGGCGTTTTTCCCCTGGAAGAAGGAAAGCCGTGACTGCAACGTTGATATGTGAGATGTATTGATATGTCACGTTCTTGCAATGAGAACATGAACCATCCACGAGCACTGCCACAACATGATTACGGCTTCGAAGAAAAAATCTGAATGAGTGGTTGCAAGCCAGCTCCTTTTATACCTGTATGTCCGGGGGAGTGGCGTGCAAATTCCACTCGCCAATTCCCATTGGCCTTTTCTCAAAGATCAGAGGTGTTTGGGGCTCCCAAGGGTGACCACTAGTGTCAATACATCGACACAACGTCGAGTTATTGACAGATAGGGAACAAAAGCCTATGCCAGTTCGACCCGTATTTATGGAAAACTGTATTTTTTCATTGTAAAAAGTGTATAATGTTCATTCATCTTTTGTTACTTTTAAAAATAATGTACAGTGGCTCAAAACAGTATATGGGCACTTAAGTCAGATTTAAAAATGGCATTGCACATAGATAAAATATATACATAAATACACCAAGTTGCATTTATTTTAAAGATGGTTAGGACAAGCACATGCTGAAGAAACATTTATGTGATGGTATGTTGAGTTTACTTAAAATATATATACTTAACATTTTTGCATCACGCATTTTAAGTGCATTTCTATGTTTAATCAATGACCCTTATCACTTAGTTTAATAATTTTAAACCATGATTTTACCTATACATAATTAATATTTACATTACATTCATAATGTTAGCCAGAGGGGAACTGGCCCCCACAGTGAGTCTGGTTTCTCCCAAGGTTATTTTTCTCCATTAATCTACATCTTATGGAGTTTTGTGTTCCTTGCCACAGTCGCCTACAGCTTGCTCACTGGGGTTATTAATACAATTATCATTTAATTCTTTATAAACACTATTAAAATTCGTATTTTATCTAAATTACACAATGATGATTAATCGACTTTATAGACATTACAGTTTTTATCGTCTGTTAATGCTAATATTCTGTAAAGCTGCTTTGAAACGATGTGTGTTGTGAAAGGCGCTATACAAATAAAATTGACTTGACTTGACTTGCATTTATTTTATGGTCAATTTATGTCAGCACAAATGGAATACTTTTGTTAGATATAAACAAATGTATAATGTTTATACTTTATTTAATTAATATATGTCACATGAGATTTAGCAACTAATAGCAAGTTGTTTCAAATTAACATTTACATCACTGTTTCTATTTTACTTGGCTCTAAAGAAAACATTAACTGAGGTCAAGCAATAAACTTGTTTCCCCTAAGAAGTGCACATAAAGCTACACTTCTATGCATATTAAAATGTGCTTGGAATAATTACATTGAACAGGATCCAAGCTGACCACTTATAGAGCACTAGAAAATACTTTACTAGAAAATAGCTAAAATATCTATGAATTCTTAATGACAACTAATTAAATGCCCATTCAAGTTTCATTTGACCAAACAAATGTGCTTAAATTAGTATTTTGCAAGGACTTATTGGTATTCCCCACAACCTCAGTTCTGTACTTGATTGTTTGAGTTAGCAGTACTTAAAATCTTAAAATTAAGAATATTTAAGCTAAAGAAGTTCAATTAATTTACTTTATGTAAATTTACAATGTGCATTAATGAAAATTAACTGAAGTCGTTTTTAAATTAGAACAATAAATATAATATTCAAAATAAAGACAAAATGGATTTGAATACATTTCTGATTGTCAGATGTTAAAGGAACATGTTAATGTGATGAACTACACTTGAAGTTATTCTGCAAGGAAACCTGTTTGAACTTGAGGGGAACTGAGTTTATACGTTCAGTAAAAATCAATGTGACAGGGCGGCGGGTGGGGCCGGGTCGTGATTATACACACTCGGGCCCTTATCAGGCTAATTAAGCCACTGAGAGGGATAAACGCTGACTGCGGAAGGTGGTGCGATGAGAGAGAGATCGTTTAAGGTCAGCTGACCATTATGTGTAATGGCAATATAAGGGAAATGAGGAGGCGAGAGCCAGCTTGACAATATAAATAATAGTTTTAATATAAAACTGAACAAAAAGACACAAACACACACACACACGACGGTCAGCTGATTGTAAACGATCTCTCTCTCGTTGCACCACCTTCCGCAGTCGGCTTTTATCCCACTCGGAGGCTTAGTTAGCCTGATAAGGGACCAGGTGTGTATAATTACGACCCGGCCCCGCCCTCCGCCCTGTCACAATCACCTTTTGACCAGTTATATATATATATATATATATATATTGCAAAAATTGCTCAAAAAAAGTTAAGATAATTCTGAAAAAGATCTACATTAATTAGTGCATAGATGCTTCTTAATATTTTGCTATTTAGTTCAATGACATTTGTTTTACTGTAAGTGTGGATTTTATTTACTTTTAAGGGTTTGTGTTGTTAGAAGCCATTTTTATATTAAAGTATTAGTGTATGATTTTGCCATTGGGTCAAGACATCCTATAAATGCACTACTAGTCCTTGGTTTGTATTATAGTTGCAGCTCAGGGGTCACATCCAGTTTGTGAGTGTCTTTCATAGGTGAAACTAGGTTTTATTACTTTTATGATAGCGTGCTTACCCTCACCACTGACTCATTTTTGGGTTGGGATAGTGGGTGGGGGACTATAACTGAATCACACTCCCTAAATACTTGAAGTCTTTGAGAAATGTTTGTAAAGATTGTATTCTCTTGAATAGCTGGGGAAAACGCACACACACAGGTCACCTCCAAACAACCCTCCAACACACACACACACACACACACACGCACAGTTTTTCTAAGTTTTGCTAACTCTCAAAAATCTGTTTATTTAAAAAATCTGTCAAAGAAAGAAAACCGTTTAGAGTTTTGAAATAATTCTGTTATTATCTGTGTTTGACGTGAAGAGGCATTCGCACAACACTTGTGTACTTTGGATAAGCCAGTAAGAATGCTGTAAAGGTGTTTAAATGCAATGTGAAATCAGTGTGACAGGTAAAAATCTACCTGTTTTGATCGGTTTATTCTTGTGCTGTTTATGACCTTACAACAATAAAGGACAGCAGCTAAATGAGTTTATGGCTTATAAATAGGTTAGTTCACCCACAAAATGTAATTCTCTCATCATTTTCTCACCCTCCCAGATATTTATGACTGTCTGTCTTCTGATGAACACAAACAAATATTTATAGAAGAATATTTCATCTCTGAAGGTCCATATAATGCAAGTGAATGGTGATCCGAAATTGTAGCTCCAAAAATCACATAAAGGAAACATAAAAGTAATCCATATGACTCCAGTGTTTTAAGCAATGTCTTCAGAAGTGATATAAAAGGTGTTGGTGACAAACAGAACAATATTTAAGTCCTTTTTTACTCTAAATCTCCACTTTAACTTGGACTTTTAGATGTGAATGTGAAACTAAACCGGCAGCACATGTTACTTTAAGATGTAAAAGTTCAAATAAAAGTGGAGATCACACAAAAATGTAAATTCTCTCATAATTTATTCACCCTCCTGGCATCCCAGATGTGTATGACTTCCTTTCTTCTGCTGAACAAAATTAAGATTTTTAGAAGAATATTTCAACTCTGTAGGTCCTCACAATATAAGTGAATGGTGACCAAAAGTTTGAAGCTCCAAAAGCACATAAAGGAAACATAAAAGTAATCCATAAGACTCCAGTGGTTTAATCCATGTCTTCAGAAGTGATATGATAAGTGTGGGTGAGAAACAGATCAACATTTAAATCCTTTTTAAAAATACTAAATCCACTTTCACATTCTTCTTCTTGTGTTTTTGGTGATTCACATTCTTTGTGCACATTGCCACAATTTATAGTAAAAAAGGACTTAAATATTCTCTTGTTTCTCACCCACACCTATTTTCATACCAATGCACTTGCATTATATGGGCCTACAGAGCTGAAATATTCCTCTAAAAACCTTTATTTGTGTTCAACAGAAGAAAGTAAGACATACACATTTGAGATATCATGAGGGTGAGTAAATTATGAGATATTTTACATTTTTGGGTGAACTATCCCTTTAAGTATAATTAGTGTAAGAATATTCACGAGAAAGCAGTGTTGAAATCCAGGACAGACCATAATTTCTTATTTCTGTGTCATATCATACACAGATAACTGCTTTAGGCCATTTCATCATTACTTTATAGCCATCTCACAACTCTCTTCATTAAGTACTTCCATATTGCGTAATACTATGACAACAAAAATTTTGTATATTTCCAGGAGTAAGGCACAATTTGTGATAGAGTTTCACTGCAATTCCTTTAGAGTGCAAGGACTTGACACCATATTTAAATTAGAGTCGTTGTGATAGCTGTTTTGACTTAAAAAAAAATTTTGACAACATAAATTCAACATTTCAACAAGGCTGATGAAAGTGGTGATGCAACAAGTATACCCAGGTTTGGGAGGGTTACTTTTGACCAAATATCAAAGGTTTTACTAGAAAAAAGAAATTATGATCCAACGTGAATTTTCTTGATAAAAAAAATATGATCGTGCCTGGAAACATGTGCATGTAAAATGGCTATATGTAATCTGACAATTTACACAAGGTTTATTTCTATTTCTTCTGCTCCAAACTTACTTCAAATGTACTTCTCTGTCTGCTCTTATGAATGTAACACATCATAAGAAAGTGTTTCACCGCTGTTCAAATGTACTTTTGGATTGCATCATTTCTATGTTTTATATGTTTTCCATCTGAAAGGAATAAATATTAAATTAAACAAATGACAATAAAATGCAAAGTAATCTCTTCAGTAATCAAAATACTTTTTGAATGTAACCGTATTCTAAATACCAATTATTTAAATTGTAACTGTAGTGGAATACAGTTACTTATATTTTGTATTTTAATTGCGTAATCCCGTTACATGTATTCCGTTACTCCCCAACCCTGAGAATATCTCTGGAAAAATAATTGATATCAGAGTATTTATCTTCTGTTGCAGTGGATAAAAAAGATTTTCAATGATTATATTCTTGTTTAGATTTAAAATGTATTAAGTAATAAATCACTTATCAAAGTGTTTTTAAATGCATCGTTCGTGTTTTCTGGGGCAACCTGCGCCGTAACATAGCCGAAAGCCGCGCCCTCCTTTCGCCAACTCCCACATATACGTCATGGCGGATTGTCCAAACCCGGAAGTGAAGATGGCGACTGCCTACGAGAGGTTCAACCTGTAAGTAAAAAACTTTTATTCGAGCGCAAGCGAGTGATATAATCACAAACAGCGCTCAGTTTCACTTCAGTATATCTCAACTCGTTTAATGGTAGCGTCTTCGGCCACTGTCAGGGGTTGACGTCGCCTCTGCAAGACAGTTTTTAGGTTGTAATGGACGCAGCACAAGATTAAGCCTTTCAGAGAGACTGTGTTCAGGTTGGCTGTGCAAAAAACATAGTCAGCTGTCTGCCTAGACAGTGTTTTGGGGGGGTTTGAACGTTCGAATCGAACCTTTAAACCGCGTTTAGTTATTTGAACGCGCCTGTTATGCTCAGATACGTTGTCTAGGTAGGCAGCGCACGAGGTTTAGAGACACAGAAAGTGTTTAACAGTTCTATCAGCCTGAGCTCTTACAGATGGGCTCATTGATCGATCTGTTGAGTTTTTGGTTACTGACTAAAACTCTTGACTTTGATAGTGTAGAATAGAATTATTCATATTTTGATGTGCATTATGATGCTAATGGTATGCATGTTTATCAGTGTAGAAGAGATGTTAAACTATGTCATCAAATATGATGATTTAATTTTAAAATTTGTCGCCTGTCCAATTCAGAGAGTGTACAATCCAGCATATGTTTTTATCATACATTCATTTGATATGATGCAGGGTTATATTTGGAAATATGAGGGCCATGCATAGAGGTGTCATAGTATTCTTAAAGAAGTCATCGAAATTAATAAAGTCCTAAAAAGGCATGGTAAATTTATATCTAGTTGAGGTCAGCTGTAAAACGGTAGATTGGTAAGATGTTGCTTTTGGTGATGAGTGCAGCACCTTCTATAAAATGGTTAAAAATATTAATGCAATAATCAGGGGTGGTGTGAAAAGTGCTGGACAATTTTGAAATTATACCTATCTTTTGAAAGGAACCAAACTTGAGGCACACCTGAACCTGAGTGGATTGTCACCAGCCCACATCTTTCATCATTGTCACACTGATCTACAAGAGACACACAAACACTAATGCGAATTGCAATATGTTCACACGGGCAGAAATAATCAGATTATTGTATTGCCTAATCTGACTCAAATCCGTTTAGCTTTTTGTAGTTTGTAAAGGACAAAAACACATAAAATTAGATTTTTACAGGCCTGATCCAAACCACATTTTTTGGTTTTGTAATCTGAATAAAATCTGATTTTTTTGTTAGAACGGTCAGATCTGATTTCACGTGGGGGTTTTTCTTGTCATTCGTTGCGTGTGTCAGGTTATTTTTGTCAGGTGTTGCGATGAGAAGACAAATACTACATTTTAAATGGCATAAAGTATGCCTTTCACAGGGCACTTCAAATGGAAAACAATTGGCGAAACAATTGACGACCAATCGTTACAAGAATATTTTCATTGAGTTTTTATATATATATATATATATATATATATATATATATATATATAGATATAGATATAGATATATATATATATATATATATATATATATATAATTATATTCGAGTTCTGAATGACCGTTATAATATTAGAAGGGAACAGGGCTGACCACTTGAGAATGGAACGCACCCATATGTCATGTAGGCTATATGTTGTTACAGTATCTTTTACAAAAATACAGATGTTGGCTTTTCCCACTTAAAGCGATGCACTACAGTGTGGTTACCCACACCAGCTATGTGCCACCTCAATGCGATAAAGTATTGAATCAGTACACGCGAATGTGGGACATTGTAGCATTTCGAGTGCTTCAGTGCGGGATGGGGGTCCTCTTCGATGCTTGACTATTTTAGGATTCAATACGGGACACAAAGCCTTCAATACGGGACGTTTCGGTGCTCGCTGTCGACGGTCCTTCTGAACCTCCTGCTACTGCTGAAAATATGGCTTTGAATTTTCCAGACTGTTAGATTAATGTCCCTAGCTCATGGACCCACTGCAAGGCATCACAAATCACAGGACTGTCTAGGCAAGTAGACTGTGTGATCAAGTTAAGACAGTGTGTCCCACAATGCACATACAAAGCCAATGGCTGCTGTCTCTTTAGTGCTTGCTCTCCTGAATGTCTTCCTGACATATTGGCAGCACCATCATATGTCTGACCACTTAAACCAGACTTGGTAATAATTAGCCTCAAGAGGACATCCACTGCCAATCTAGCAATCTCCTCTCCAGTAGTGTCTGGGACTTAATGCAAACCAACAAAAACCTCTTGTGGTACCAGGTCATGGTCCACATATCTAAAACATATAGATTCTTACTCTACTTCTGAGATACCTAGAATGCCATCTATAATGATAAAGTACTGAAAAACTGGATATATGCAATACTTCTGACGATACAATTTCCTAATAATTGCAAAATCTCATTTTGCACTGAAGGAGAGGTATAGTCATGACAGCGGGATAGCCAATTAGAGAGATGGGCATCATCCTTGGCTTTGATTTTCAAAAGCTGAAATAGATTCCCATCTTGTGTCTCATGGCCTCGCAGTGCCACAACCTGCCTAGCAAGGTACTGTATTGAACCTACAATATTTTGCAGGCAGTGCCTAGCATCTTGTTGTTTTGTCCAGGCACTTGAGAGATGTGCTGGGGCTGCTTCTTGAGCATTTAAATCTAACAAGCGCATTCTTCAAGTTACTGTATCCCTTTGAGGAGAATGCAGGGTCTGCCTTTTTGGACAGTGTACTTTATTGTGTATGTTTTCACACAGTGAAAACAGAGAATTCCCTTCACTGTGGGCTATATTGAATCCATGGATACTGCTTATACCAACTTTCCTAAAAATGGAGGACCCTATTTGACAGCTTTTGAACTGGAATGTATTTGGGGTGAGGTTGGTTTGGCTTGGCTTCAAAGTACATAAATATCTCCAGTTCATTGTTGCCACTCTCACTGCTATTCTGTCTATTACTGTCTACAGTTGGATCAGTTTCCTTAGAAATACACCACAGTATACAGTTAGCCACTCTATATCAACTACTGCATGTGAAAAATACATCTATAAACTGATGAGGATAGTAACCACTTATTTTATATATTTTGTATGCATAAAATAGTATTCATGCTTGCATGTTAAAAACCCATGAGTGTACCAGTGCAACCTCAATGTAATACAAAACAAATATCTACATTTACTCTTAAATCATGTTTTTACAAGCCTAGGCCTCACCTGTGACCCTGCCTTTCCACCTACCTCTCTTCCTACTCTGTCTTAGCTACTACCTGGCAGGACTGCTTCTGTCACCTAATAAAATAACACATTTATGCATGCCATATGAACCAAAGTGCCGTTTCAAAGCTCTCATTTCAAACACGCATTGATGAACCATACATTACATCATCAGGCCAACAGTTGTCACAATACTGAATCTCACTACTAACATAACACCATGTCATTGTTCGACAGAACTGAAAAAGCATGTGCAAGCAAGGTGCAGTTACACCAGTTCTGTCTGGAGGAATGGGACAAAATTCCAGCAACCTATTGTAAGAAGCTTGTGGAAGGCTACCCAAAAAGTTTGTCCCAATTTAATAATATGAAGGCAATGCTACTGTAAAAGGAGCATAAACACCTATCGGTTCGGAGTGTAAATTCAATAGATTGCCCTTTGAAGGTCTCTGTGTTCTGTATTTTCTAAGTGCTGAAGTAAAGCAATTATTATTAATTCACACTTTACAAATTGACTCCAATCTTTTTCTAATCTGAATTTTAGTTGACCTCTACTGTAGATTAAAGCTCTAATTACTTTCTGATCATTCTTTTAATATAAAATTTTTAAGTTATTGAGTCTTTAAATGGCTTTCTCCTACCTGGTTATGTCCTGTATGTTTTCCCCTATATTAAAGCTCCATTAATTATATAAATGATTTAGGAGGAATACAGAATAAATCAAATAATAACAATTTACTGGCCAGGTAGGATAAAAAACACAAGTTACAAAATCAATCAAAGCCAATTTCACACATGATCAGAATAAATAAACATTCCTAAAAATAAAAGACAAGTCAAAGAAACATACCTGGAAATGGAAAAATATTTATGCAATGGCAAAGCATGGAAGATCTGGCTAAAGACTTCCTGGTAGAGAAAACTACACACAATGTTTTCTTTGTGGGTCATCTGGCTACAGAGACCCTGATTCCTTTGTCATTACACACAGCAACTGTGTGGGTGATCTGAATACAGATTCCATAAACAATGTGTCACATTTAGGGATGCACCGAAATTTCGGCCGCCGAAAATTTTCGGCCGAAAATGGCACTTTCAGCACTTTCGGTTTTCGGCCGAAAGAGAAAAAAGGCCGAAAATATGAGCCGAAAATATATACCTCCTCACCCCGCCCCTCAGTGCTCAGATTTCAATCTGGATCGATCTAGCCCTTATCACAGCGCTACCAAACAAAGGCCGATCATGTCAGCGGTGTGGAAATTCTTCAAAGTTTCTGATAAGGACATCAAATTTGCGATCTGCAGTGTTTATTCAGCAGAACTTTGAAGATATATACAGAGTACAGCAAGAGATTCTACAGGAAAATGTCACAACTAGCGCAGCTACAACACAACTTGAGACGTATAGCTGAACTACGCCAGAAGCGACAATCCCCTTGACTACGGTCGCATAAACAAAGACCGCTTTCCTTTGCTTGCGCGGATTGCGCACAGGTATTTATCTGCCCAAGCACCAGCACAGAGAGTGAGAGGCTATTCAGTGCAGCATCTCATGTTCTTGATGAGCTTTCTGACAGGAGAGACTGTCAGAACGTTTAGCAACTTTTGTTCTTGAAGAGAATCCTGTCACTTGTACTTAAATAGAAAGCGGTCCAATATGATGTGTATAGCAATTACATTACACTTGTTCTTCACTTGAGGATACATCTGTCGTTTACAGTTGAGGTTGGATTTAGTTCAATTACTGCTGTTTTGCACAATAATGTTCACTTAAAGTGTACATACGTTTACATAAACAGAATAGAGCACTGATCTATATATATAATTATATATTATAGTTATATATAGATCAGTGGAATAGAGGCCCTCTGCCATTCTGTGTTCTGCCTTTTTGTTTTAATTAAAATTACTGTTGCATATTTAAACTTTTTGAAAGATGTTAGCTAAGTTCATTACTTGACTGTTGTTTTGCATAGAATAATTTTCTAAAACTTTACATTATTTGGATAATTGTTAATAAAATCTGTAAAATTAGATTTTTACAGAACTGAAAGAAGAATAATATTTAATATAGTTTTAATATATTTTTTGTCCAATTTTGGTGTGCTACTTTCAATAAAAGTGTGATTTATTTTATTGGTTTGTAGTTTTTCAATTCAGATTAATTAAATTCATGAAATTAATGAAAAAGTATAAAATTAATACAATTATACACAACATTTTTTTTTTTTTTAAATGGGTAAAAATTTCGGTTTCGGTTTTCGGCCAAGTGCATCCTGGATTTTCGGTTTCGGTTTCGGCCCAGAATTTTCATTTCGGTGCATCCCTAGTCACATTTAAAAAAAAAAAAGGTGGAATTTTGGGAGTGGTTAGGTTTGGTAGTCCTGGAGTCATACTTTATCTGTATACAGGTGGTAAGCACCTCCCCAAGCAATGGCCAGCATTTGTCTCCATTATTAAAACTCTATTACCAGATATTATCAGATGTGGGGAGAAGACCATAGTACCGGTCGCACTGAGCCCTTTTGAATGATACCAAACATGTATGATCAAAAAAACATTTTACATTACAAAACACAAAGTAATAACTTTTTTTTTTTTTTTTTGGTGTCCTTAATGTGACCTGAGTTGAGAAAGAGGGCAGATGTGAGAGTTAAGTTTTATGGTCCTTAAAAAGAAGGGAGTGTCTTAGGTGGAGATGATCATCTGTGTGAGAGTTTTATGAAGTTGGTTCTCACAGAGTTCTTTTACTTTTACGACATCCTGGTGCCAGTCTTACAGTTTCCTCCGCTTGGCCACCTGGAGACAATTCCAGAAGGGTCCCTGTGGGGTTATTGTGTCGTACTTTTTATTTTTTTTATCTCAGTCACTGAAGTGTGTGCAGTTGTGACGGGATAAGAGCCAGTGCCACATCGGTTGATGTCCGTAAGGATCTGATGAGGCATCTGAAGTAGCAACACTGGAACGGTATGAATGTGAAGGTGAGGGCACTGTCAATTGCACTTCCCCGAAATATTCAGTCCCATCATGTGTAGGCATAGAGTGCTGAGCGTGTAGATGAACTGGAAAGGATTTGTGCAGTGTTTTTGGCCAGGTTTGTCTCTACCTGTGTCTGGTTGAGCTTAGCACATGTGTTCAGATCATCGAGTCCATCAAGGCTTTTGGACATGTCATTCCATCATGGAGAAACACCTGCTTCTGGTTGCACCTTCCCTTTGATGATGATCTGACGCTTAAGAAGAATTCTCTGCCACCTCCAGTGGTGGTCTTCTGGGCAGACCTCAATAGGTAAAGGAGTTCTCACTGGTGAAGCATCACTGTGTGAAACACCTGAACAACATCTTAAATGACTATGTAATGATGAAAATCTGAAGAATTTAATGTTATAATGTTATGAGAAAAGGTTGTGTGATACAGCAATAAATGATGAAAAGACAAATAATGAATTCATGTCAACAAGTGCGAGTGGTACTCCAGGTCTCAAGTGTGTCCTTGAAAATGCAAAGGGATCTAATTAATCTGATATTTTACTACCATTGTGATTTGTGGTAGTGGAATTTAGATATACTTGATCTGAATGAATTAAAGGAAAGTTGGCACAGGGTCCAAGGCAATCAGAACATTCATCACCAGTATACATCATTACAGTGGAACTTGATCTGAATAAATTTAAGGAAACGTACCACAAAGTCAGTATTGGTATCTTCATCAGTGGCATGCATCATTAAGCATATAGTAATAATAATAATTCTATGATGGTAGAATCACAGTTACAGATATAATAATCACAGTACTAATTCAAAATTATCCAATGTGTATGATTTGCTGGCTAAGCCACAATTTTCTAAATGTGTCGTGGATCAGTAGAAGTGGCTGCACTTCATTTCATCCACTTCTTATTAGGTGCAAATGTTGAAATTTGGATAGCAAGTTTGCTTGCAAATAGTAATCAAATCATCGGTGTATGACTGTAGCCATGCACAGGTCCCATGTACATTACACTGTTTCAAATATGTTGTCGGGAAGTTGTAAATAGTGCAAGTTATGTGCGCATCATTATAACTGTTTAATGGAAACCGGTTCGTAATGTTGTATATTTGAGAGGCTATGTGTATGTGAGAGGCAGGCCAGATCTTCAGTGGATTAGTACTTTCAGAATCTAGGCCATTATTTTGTTCCATGATGTGTAGTGATAAAAGTGTGTGCTCTGTACGTTCATGTCTGGGAGATGAGTGGTACCTGATCTAGAGCAATTGGTGTTGCACAATTTGGTTCCGGTGCTAAACCTGGAGGTCATATAGCTATTTTTGTTTGTGTAGTGCTGTGAGGTGTAAATGGGCCCTTTAGATTTGCCTTTGCACCCATCTCCAACATGGGCAATCCGTTGTTCTGGCGTAATGCATGGGGATCAGAAACCTTTTGGCATCTGTCCCTCACAAGATTGCAACCTGAAATAGAAACAACCACAGAGAGCGAAAACAGTTAATGTTGAACCTTTAATTCATTTTAATTTAGACTTGTGGTACTTTTCTTTATTTTTCCTCTGATGGTCAAAGCCAAACTGTAACAAACAGTTTTAGTCTTATACCTTATGGTTTGTGTCATCAGGGGGAAGATACATTTTGCTTTACAAAAACGTGTACCATTACAATGTCTAATGCAAATTAAACTGAGCATCTTTGGTAAGATCTGAATTACTGCTAATATTTTAGTGCAGTTTGAGTGTGTAGCACCTTAAGCTGTTCTTGCAGTTGAGTCTGCACAGTCTGCTGTTGTGAGCAATATAGGCCCCAGTTCTGCTATATTATAGTATTTTAATATCCCTTCCACTTTATCTGCATACAGGAGGTAATTTAGATGAAAGACCCAGGAGGTAAGCACAAGCAATGGCCAGAATTTGTTTACATCGTTAAAACTCTATTACCAGATATTATCAGACCTGGGGATAAGACCATAGTACCAGTCACACTGAGACCTTTTGAATGATACCAAACATGTATGATCAAAAAAACGTTTTACATTACAGAATAGGATAAGTCATAACTTAGTTCTTTTGGTGTCCTTAATGTGACCTAAGGTGAGATAGAGGGCAGATGTGAGATTTGCGTTTATGGTCCTTAAAAAGAAGGGAGTGTCTTAGGTGGAGATTGTCTTAGGTGGAGATGCTCATCTATGTGAGAGTTTTATAACATTGGTTCTCACAGAGTTCTTTGACTTCTACGTCATCCTGGTGCCAGTCTTACACTACCAAATACTAATAAAGTGTTTGTAAACTTCTGACCCACTGGGAATATGATGAAAGAAATAAAAGCTGAAATAATTCATTTTCTCTACTATAGAGCTACAACTAACGATTATTTTGCTAATCGATTAATCTAACGATTATTATTATTAATATTAGACTGATTATTTGACTATTCGTGTGATTATTGCAGCGATGAATCATTAGCTCTTAACTGATTATTCAGCTTGAGCCCCGAATTAAAAGGTTGTATTAAATGTGCTTACTAACAATAAAGAGGACAAATCATCTTTAAAAAATACCTCTAAAAGACATTCACTAAATTAAAGGGGAGAAATAACTTTTTATTACATTTAATTCAGTAAAGAAATTCACTGTAAAAAATGATATTATCAAGTGTTTTTGTCTTGTTTTCCATTTTAAAATGGTGTAAAAATCATTAAAACACGATACATTTACTTGAGAAGCAACATATAAGATACTTAGACTTGCTTTAAGAGAATGTATCTTAAATATAAGTGTATTTTTGTATATAAGTGTATTGTTTCTCTTGGTTATACCTTTGCGAATGCAATAAAGACAAAATATACTTATATTCAAGATCTATTCTCTAAAAGCAAGTCTAAATATATTATATGCTGCTGCTCAGGTGAATGCATCTTTTTTTAAAGATTTTTTATATTATATTTAACATTCTCCGATAACAATTTTTTCTTCTGCAGTATAGCTGCTAAAGAAAATGTACGTTGATTTAATTTGGTTTAAAAAAAAAAAAAAATTGTAAAACAAGCCAAAATAAATCATAAAGATATTTTGTATAATGGGGCGAAGACTTCACTCTCATCTTTCTGTTCACATCAATCCATCTTTAACTCACAAAAAACAAACTCTCGCTTATTAATAAAGCTGCATATTGCCAATTGTCTTCAAGATAAGAAATGCACAGTGACATGTATATTATGATTCAATAAGTAGCGAGCCATCACATTATAATCTAGCTGCATTAAGCGTGCGCGCTCGAGGGATGAGCGTCCCCGTGTCAGAGTGTGCATCAGCCGGTAGCAGTTTCAATCTCTCCCCCTCAGATCGGGACATTTGTCCAACTCATAGAAGAGGTGCCGACCACACAGAGAAATGCCAGTTTCAGAGTTTTTAGTTATTTACATGATCTTCTTCTGTATTATTTGAACTTTAATAAAGCTGTAACGCATTAAATATATCTGTATTTAAGATGTAATACCGAGGTGTTTCCTTTAAGGAGCTCCGGCTCCACTTATTCCACAACTAGAGTGCTTCTGTATTTACTTATTTAGTATTTTCTATACTGTCAATTGATTAAAATTCTTTAATCAAATTAATGATGTCCCGATTATTTAATCGCATATACAAATATTTGCTGGGAAAGCCCCTCATATATAAGATATTCAGATAATTCAAATGCATAATTTTTGTAGCAGAAGAGTTAATTATTGATAAGGCAGTACAAAAAAACAGCTTTAGAATACAGTGTATTGTTTACTACCATATTATTGATCATAAGACAATCATTGGCAACAGTTCACAACAATCCATTTCACAAGTGAATTTGTCAATCAGTTGGAGATTTATTATGAGGGCTTGTTTAAGGACCCATCAATGAACAGCTGCGTCAGACATGCTTGTGTAGCGTCTCGGATGCGTTGCGTCATAAACATACATTTTTTAGGTCACTGTGTCAAGTTAAATATAGTTTACTACGTAGAACACATCTTGAGATCCCTTAGTTCGAATTTGTGCTCTAGTTACATTCTTGCGTTCAAAAAATTTGATTGCAAGAATGTAACTAATGTCTGTTTTATGCTGTCTGGTTGTTTTGTTCACTGTATAAACTGCACGTTGCCACACAGCTCAAATTTCAATTACTGCCCTCTGGAGTAAACAGGTGGTACTACAAGCTTGCATTACTCAGGAATCTTCCTTATTACAATCCTTATTACATTGCGATTAATTGCGTAAATGTTTTTAACGCGTTATTTTTAATACAATTAATCGCACTGAATGAACGCGTTAAATCGACAGCCCTAATATATATATACACACATTTATTAGTTCCAAAAATATTAAATTGACCAAAAAGAGAGACCTATTTTAAGTATCTTTTATTATTTGATTTATATATTTGAAGTTAAATATGTAAAAAAAAAAAATACTTTTTAGGTGTATGAAGTACACATACACCTTAATATTACAATTTATATGACAATTAATTGTGAGCCCTAAAACGCCCTAATCGTAATTATGACAAATAATCGTCAGACAAATTTCATTGTGAATGCCCTTTTTATGGCCGAATCTCACGAAACCTGTCAAGAACAAAATATCTTGGTCATATTTCACCCCAAAATCAAAAAAGAAAAATAAAGAAATTATATTTTGCTTTAAGAAAACAAAGCCTATTTTTAAAACCATTATGATTTGGGGAAATGTTCTTCACAGGATTTGTGAGATTCACATATTTTTTTTTTTTTTGCTCTTATTATATATTCATAACTTCAAGCCTTAAACACTGTTTCTTTGTATGACTGTCTTAAGAATGGCTTCTTGCACAATGAACAGAGCATTGCCAGTACTGGTATTACAGCTAATAATAAACACTTTGTTAACATTGTATTGACAGTGTTTCTTAGTGTAAACTTGCACTAGCAGTGTGTTTGCTGTGCCACACTACCCAAATACCTCTTTATTCCTGTTCAAATATTTCCTAGACAATTTGGTCCTGCTTTACTATGCTCATAACTCGTATACTGTGTTTTTATAATTCATATGCTATACACTTAAGCCTAGTTTAGTAGTATATGTATTTAATCCATTTCCTGCACTTTTCTATAAATGATGTGATTTTTCCACAAATATGCAGGCAATATTTGAACAAGGCCAACACCAACTTACATGTACTGTCTTTACTTGTGTGACTCGATCGTGTCCACCCACAGGCTTGGAGAATTTCCAAGTCATGCCTCCCTGGCTGCTTGCACATCAAGTGGTGCACAGAAAATGTGGTTGCTCAGCAGTTTGGTGAGGAAGGAAGACTCTGTAGCCATTATTAAAGTGGGACACGCATGTACTGTAGGATGCATTACTGAAACAGGTTCTCACAATCTTAGAGAGACTTTTGATAATTCATTTACATTTACATTTATGCATTTGGCAGACTTACAGTGCACTTATTACAGGGACAGTCCCTCCGGAGCAACCTGGAGTTAAGTGCCTTGCTCAAGGACACAATGGTGGTGACTGTGGGGTTAGAACCTGTGACCTTCTGATTAATAGCCCTGTGCTTTAGCCACTACGCCACCACCACTCCAATTCAGTGCTTGAAATCTGTAATGTCCTTCAAGATGAATAACAGAAAGTGAAATGAAAGTTCTGCTAGTTTTGTGATTTATTATAACACTGCTTTAAAAATCCGCTCAATCCAGATGGTTTGAGTCGATGGTTCAAATTAATTTGGAAATTCAACCTTCCACATCCGGGAACTGCAGAAAAAGCATCAGAGTACCGATGCACAATCTCAACCTGGTGCTGTTTGTTCTGACCAGTCGGTGGTGCAATGCGATCGGGTGTTGAGTGCTGAAGACCAAAGTCACAGATAGAGAGAACAGCTTTGTATGTTTTTCATAGTTTGTTTTTCAAAATGGTTCATGGGTCAAGCATTTCCCGCTTTTGTCAACCCGCGTCATCATCAGTTTCTAAGTGCCGTACGACAGAATAATTATCCACCGCTGCTCAACTTTTAGTGCAACTACATATTGTCTCGCTCTCATTAAGCAACCAGACTAAGGAATGTCTGCGACACTAAACGTACTAGTAAGGGCAGGGTCTATAGACATGAAGCCCTGTCTGTCTGTTTTAGAAATATTGATGTACCTCACATCTGCACACAAAATTACCTACAAAATTAGCCTACATCTTAGACACACAGCCTGTTTTATTCAGGTGTCAGCTATCAAAAGCTGTGGCGAAGCCGTGCACAGCGTGACGGAGTGAAGTACAGACCAGTGTGTGTTGGCTTTTTTTTTACATTTTTACAAAAAAATGTAAAAAGATTGCTGATACATTGTTTTTAGGTTATTACATAACTCAGATGTTTGAAGAGCTGAATGCTGTGTTTGTAGGCATTACATATAATGTAGTAGGGTGACCAGTCCCGAATTAGAAACTTTTTTTTTTTATTTATTTGTCCAAGGCAGTAAGTAGAACGTTAGTATCGCTAAAGTAGTACTTGATCTCTATGGCACTTTCCCAAAAAGCATCCAAGTAGTAAAATAAAAACTTTTTAAATTAACATGGGCTATTTAATTAAATGCTGTGATCATCATTCACTTTTGGCATCTCGACAAGGTTACATATCGTTTTCATTGTTGTTGGTATTTCCACACTATTGTCATGTTGAGAAGACAAACTCCTGGACATATTGTCCAAGGTTTCAGCATTGGACCAGACAGCTCCTGTTATATAGTGTGTGTATGTGTGTGTGTGTGTGTGTATATATATATATATATATATATATATGTATATATATAAATAATATAATATTTATTTATTTATTTTTGTAAAAAATACACATTAATTTATTCCCACTTATCCTATGTAAGGTAGCGAGAACCACTAATTGCGACCACGAGGAGGTTACCCCATGTGACTATACCCTCCTTAGCAAATGGGTCATTTTGGTTCACCTGGCTGGAGTCACTCAGCACACCCTGGATTCAAACTCGCGACTCCAGGGGTGGTAGTAAGCGTCAATACTCGTTGAGATACCCAGGGCCCCTATAGATGCACAGTTCTTAATATTTTTTTCATAATTACTCAATATTCTGCTCCATTACCATTGTAATACCTAAAGGTTATTAATTGCCCACTAATTTTCCTTCCTGTTTGGCTTCCCTGTCTTTTTAGGCATGCAACACCTGAGAAGTTTTACATTGAGGCATGTGATGACGGAGCTAATGACGTTCTGGTTATTGATAGGGTGTCAACTGAAATTATCCTTGCAGGTAGGACCTGATTACAATGAAAATAAGCCTCTTTTCTATGTCATTTCTAATACATATATAATATACACTTTTGAGTGCATTCGCACTAGCTTTTTTGGTGTTCATTTGACATCAGAATTCGGTTTGTTTGGTTGGTTGGTATGAGAGCTGTTTTCTGATTTGGGTGCACATCGGCGAACCACACTCCAGTCCGCTGCTCTCACTGCTGATATGGACGCAATGTGTCATAACTTGCCTTTTAAAGAGCAGCTTGCATTGTTTACATCTGACAGTGGCTTTGTTATATCAGAGAAAGAGAAAAGCATTCATTTAACATGGGTTCCTAAAACTTGACTCTCTCGATGATCTTTGAGCATATAAATTTGTTCAATAACTGATGAACCAAGACATCGAGGCATTAAAATGTGACATTATTTTAGACATTTCTTGTTGATTTGTACTCTAAAAGACTGCAAGCAAATCATGTGAATATCACAAACTATGGTGCAAAATTGTACCTGTCATTGCAAAGGCATTGCATAAGATGGAGTTCCAAGCATTGGGCCACGTTGATTCATATGAAAGGGACTTTTGGAATCAGACATTCACTCATTCATTTTAGAATATTTTTAAGATTTAGGTCAATGCGTTTACATTTTAGAACAAAATTCCATCAAATTGAAATGTGTGTAATGTTAAACAAAATAAAATATATTTTTAATTACATTTTATTTTATTAACGGTTACTCAATTTAATTTGATGGTATTTTGTTATGAAATTTAATGCATAAATCTTAAAATGATTTGTTGTTTGTCCAAGATGTAGTGATGTTGCTGAAAAATCATGGCAGCTATTTGGATTGTTTCATAGTTCTCCACTTAAATGGGATAATTCACCCATTTAACATTCTGTCATTTTTTCTCACCCTCATGTTGTTCCAAACCTTAATGACTTTCTTTCTTAAAAAGAACATAAAAGTAAAATTTTTGTAGAATATCCTGGCTGCTCTGTACCGCAAAATGAATGTGAATGGGGTTGAAAAAATTTAAAAAGTAGTCAGTATGTCTTGTATTCCTACATATTTGTCCACGTTATTTGAAGCCATATGCTAGCTTTATATGATAAAGGGACCCAATCAAATATGGCATTTGGACACAGGACATGCGAGAGCCAATGATTTTTGGCATCGATGATACCAAATGGCACCCACACTGATTTTTGTAGTCTAAAAATGTCAGAGCTTTGGTGGAGGGGAAGCTCATCAGTGAATTACTATTTACATTTAATTTGGTTCCTTAAACAAAGCTGTGGCAAGACTTAAATTAGGCTAAAGCACACGATACATATGGGCTGCTTTAATGGTGCATGGAGCTTTTTTTAGCATTTTGGAGCTTGACATGCCCAATCCTCATTCACTTTCATTATATATTAAAGAGCATGCAGGATACTCTTTAAGAATTCTCCTTTTGTGACTTTCACAAAAGAAAGTAAGTCATGAGTTTGGAAACACATGAGGCTGAGTAAATGATGACCGATGACAGTACTTTGGTTGAACTGTCCATTTTAAATGGAGAACTAAGTAACAATCCATGATTTCTCTGCAATGTCAGTTCACCTTGAATGTCGGATTCAAAAAGTCCCTTTCACATGACTCATCAAATCCCAAAGAACTGATCTCTATTCGTCTGACTTATTTAATATCTGTATTTGCAATGACTGGTCTGATTTTGCACCATTGTAATATTAACATGATTTTGCCATGTCTTTCAAGAAATGTTTAAAAACTGTCAAATTCTATTAAAAGGTTTTGAATGCTGTTTTGGGGTGATCTAACCAAGTGATATTTCATTTCTATTGTCATTGTTACTTTTTCTTTTTGAGGTTGTCATTATTGTCTTGTGTAACACACCACTTACTTTTGGTTGAAGCGTAGAAGAGAAGTACATTTAGTACAATTCATCTTTTAGATGGGTTACTTCCATTTGTATAGCATTGTTAAAATTGTTTTTATAACTGCAAAGTACTTAAAAACCTAATTGGAAATGTTATTCCCTGCAAGTCAACACATGACTTGCAGGGAATAAAATTATATATCGTGGCCATGAATTAACAAATCGTTCCCAGGGTTTAATATGTGAGCATGATTTATTAATTTGTGTAGTGAAGAGACATCTATGGCTGCTAACGTTGCTCATTATTTTACAATGGAGGAATGCCTGTTTCCCGAACCAGCACATAGATCACTTATTATAAAGTAAATATTTAGTGCTATGGTTGTAAGGGTAATAAATTAATTAATGAACTGGTCACATTTAATTCAAACGAGGGCATAAAATAATAAAACTTAGTGACGATTTAACTAAAACGAGGAAACTAAGTAATAAAATGTGGCCATAATTGAATTAAAACATGGGGATTATTTCTTAATTCGTGGCAACAATATACAATTTTTTCCCCGCAAGTCATGTGCGAGGTTCCATATGTTATCAAATTTGAAACTTTACAACCCACCTTCAGGAGAATGAAGAATGCCTCCTAGATTTTAACATCATTGAAATTATATAATGATATCAGGTAACACATTAACTTTGACAGCCCTAAAATACAAAATCTAAAGGAATATTCCGGGTTTAATACAAGTTAAGCTTATTTGACAGTATTTATGTGATTTTTATATTGATTACCACAAAAAATATTTTCTATAAATAAAATAAGTGATTCATTTACTATGGAAGTGAATGGTGGCCTTCTGAAAAACGTACTCAAAGTATAGCAACAAGCACTATGCGTGTAAACATGCTTTTTGTGTGGTAAAATCACTTCCTAACATTTCCTGTGTAAAGTAATAACCGATTTCACAACTTCGTGGTCATGATTATGTAATTTCAACAAACCCTAAAATGACTGCAAAAATGACTATTTCAACAACTACAGCTCAAATAATACACAAGTTTTAACAGAAGAATAAATGAAAGTGCTTTTATAAAAATTATAAGCTTCACATTTCTGCCTTTAAACCCTCCAAAAATTGGCCTCATTCACTTCCATTGTAAGTGTCTCACTGCAACTGCAGGTGAGTGAAATGTATTTTTTGTGGTAATCAACATTTTGCCACAAATGCTGTCTGTTGAGCTTAACTTGTATTGAACCCGGAATATTTCTTTAACTAAAACTTAAAAGCTAAACTAAAACTAACAGTCCTTAAGTGAAAACTAATTAAACTAAACTAGTTTTATGAAACTAAACTAAATTGAAATGGACAAATTAAAAATAAAAGGGAACTATAAACAAAATTAAAAACTGTAATAACCCTACTAGTATAAAGTGCAGTAATTTTTGACTTGTTGAAGGTATTAAGGACATCCCCCCATCTGGCATTACCAGGCCCATTTGTGGAATCATGGGAACAATTCGTCTGGTGGCTGGTAGGTTCCACATTTCAGAAATTCGCAATAATTATCTTATGTCTTATATCAGTTGATCACCATGACGCATTGTCTTTCTCTTTTGTCAGGGATGTACCTCATAGTCATCACCAGGAAGAGGAAAGTGGGTGACCTGTTTGGCCACACTGTGTGGAAAGCGGTGGAGTTTGATGTGATTTCTTATAAGAAGACCATTTTGCACCTCACAGATGTTCAGGTAATCAAAGTCCCTAACCGCAACTTTCAATAAAATGCTGATGTTTGTGACACCTCTGCTAGAAAGTCAGCTACAAATGTCATTTGTTGTTTGATGACTTGCCCGGTGTGTCTTGAAATCTTGCCTTGAAAGGTTTCCTGCCTTGAACTTTTAGCCTTTTTTCCATTTACAGTTTACGCAGAAGGGCTGTCAGAACACCATTGAGGATGCACTCTCAGCTAGTGAAAATGAGGCGTACTCGTACAGTAAATATTTCATGTGAGCCCATGCTCGGCACACTCTGATATCTCATTACACTGGTGCATTATTTACCAAGGCTAGGACTTGAGCTGATATGCTTGCCTTGGATGCACTGGAGGCAAAACATTGGCAAGTACACAGAAGAATTGACTGCAGCTGGACCAACTGGACCAATCAAGTACTCTTCACTACTCCATGTTCAGTGTAAGGGCATGTGAAGTGGCCACTAGGGACTGCTGTGTGATTGCCTTACTAATGAGGCACTGACATGAAGAACCCACATGTTTACAAATCTGTTGTCCATCATAATTTTGAGAAGTGATGTGTGTCAACACATTCCTTGCATAGCCTATGCATGAACTGACGATGTGATGCTTTACAAAGTCTTTCAAAAATCTTTCGAATTTCATATCGCCTAATGAAATTTGTTTGATTTGACCCTACATTTCCAGAGTGACAAATTATGCTTGTTTAAAACGATGAACGCTCAAATGAGATGAAGATTCTAGTCATATCGGTCTCAGGCTGCATGCACACTAATCTGTTTTGTATTAAAATTCCACAGTAAATGCTCCATTTTCAGTGGAGTAAAACGACATTCTAGTGTGGCTGAGGGGCATAAATGTTGCGTAATGAATGTATTTTCAAACTTATAAGTGTGGACATGGCCTTAGACAGTTTGAAATGTTTTTCGTTACATAATTCATACTGGTTCACATACTATTTATAAAATTAGTAGGAAATATACAGTCTGCACTGCACTGTTTGCTGTAAGCAGTACACTAGTGTTCCAGTAGCCTAGGTTGTGTACTGAAGACAAAAATAAGCATGTTTCTGCTGTCCAGAGATTCTTCTTGGAGCCCGAATCCAATTAGGTTGATCCTGTTCCGCTCCATTCCCAGAGCCAGCTAGATTAGATCCTGTTATTTCGGAAGGGAACTGCAGTGGCTGTGAGCTTAGTTCTGCACTTGCATGTGTAGCAAATCCTTGCTTGTTTTCATTTAGATCAAATGGAGTCTCCAAAAGTGTTGTGTTATGCATTGTTGTGGATTAATCAATGCTTTAAACAATGTTTTTTTAATTTTTTTTTAAACATGTAAAATCAGTTTTATTTTCAGAGCCCTGTTCAGAGCTGTTGCCTAGGTGTTAGTTACAGACACATTGAGCCCTGATGCTCATGAAGGAGACCTAGTTTCGTTCACTTACTGTTGCTCTTACCTAGGGTTAAGTATAAAAGCCTAAGTATTAAATTGGACCCAAACTAAATCCAGAGATTTGATTTGGGCCCTACCAAACACCAAGGCCACTAGCAACCGTAGTAGCTTCCATTCAAAACACATAAGCGACATAGAAATGCCCTGGCAACTGGCAACCACCAAGAACACCCTAGCATTGTGCCAAGCTGAGCAGGATTTGCAAGAACAAGCACCTTTGTTATTATAATCATTATTATTCTAGCTTGTTTTTTTTATTTATTTTCTTCATAAAGCCTTAACATCTTGTCTACTCTGTATAATGCAATTCAATGTCTGATTCACTCTCACAGATGCAAGACAACAAGAAGTTTTTGGCCATGATCAATGGTGTGCTCAACACAGACGGCTTCTACTTCTGCACAGACTATGACCTGACGCACACCCAGCAGCGCTTGGCCAACACCAGCCCCGACTTCCAGGAGATGAGCCTGCTGGAGCGGGTGAGGAGAGGACAGACTAATGCGAAAGAGTGATAGGAATCAGGGCTTAATCATTAGGAGGGGTCAGTCAGAATGTTTACATGCACAAAGTTTGGTTTCAGTCAAACTACAACAATGGCTGTTCTCAGTGCGCATTCTTTTATGCTCTTACGTTCTCGTGGACACGTTCGACGTCATCCTCCACTGCCGAATTTCGATTCCAGTCCTCATGAAAGCAAGTACTGAGGATGCATAAAATTAGCCAGATGTGTTCCTCATGAGAGTTGTTATACTCTGTCAACGTTTGTTGTTTTTTGGGGCATCCTTTAAATAAAGAAATAAACACATGGAGGAAACAAGTGTTAACAGACTTTATTATTTTAACGTGTCACTAGTCCTGCGAAACCTCACTGGTGTGATGATATTAAGTGCCGTCACTGCTGTGTGATAATGCCAGTAGATCTTTCATTAGCTTTAAATGTGCTGTGATGGTTAATTGCGCAAGAGGAAGATCACAGCACATCTCGAAGCTTTTAATTGAAGTGTTCTGCGTCCTGCTGTTCTACCTAGTTCGTTCTTTCAAGGTAACTTGGCATGACTGGTCTTCATAAGAACGCAAGTCCATTCTCTTCGTTATTTGCATTGAAACAAGCTATAATTCGTCTTTATTAAATATAATGTGAACGCTTAAACGGTTTTGGCAAAATCAGACTAAAAGACCTAGATAACGTGATTGTAGCTCGGATTCAATCAGCATGTACACATGATAATTGGACCATAACTGCCAGATGCCAGCAGCCATATCACCTTGTAGCACTAGACTGGTTGCCCACTGAAGCTAAGCAGGGTTGAGACTTACATTTACATTTATTCATTTAGCAGACGCTTCTATCCAAAGCGACTTACAAAAGGGGAAAACATAAGCGAATATTCTTAAGGAGACAGTGGTACGAAAAGTGCCAACTACAAAGTTTCACTAGCATAAGAATAGTATTCAAAACAGATTAAAGTGCAATAAGTTTTTTCTCACTCAATCATTGGACGAATCGCCACAGTTAAAATGAAATTATTACCTCAGAATAATTGCCTGTTCTCAATGCTTCCCATCACTCCTACTGACAAATTGTTCAAAACATTAGATTCACTAACCATTCAATATTACTGGAAAAATAAAAAAACTAGAATTTCACTCTCTACATTACAAAAAGGGAAATCACAGCAATTTTCTTTACTACTTGGCAAATCAATTACAATATTTATTCAAATGGACCCGAAAGCACAACTTCAATAACCCATGGCTAGAACTAGAAAAACAATGTACACCCACGTCACTTGCAGATCTTCCCTTACCAGCGTTAATCAAGAAATTAAATTACTGTAAGAATATTACAATCTCCTCAACTCTCACAGCCTGGTGGAAAGTTAATAAAATCACTAAGTCATCACTAGCACCATGTAAATACACCCCAATCTGGCACAATCCGAGTTTCAAACTGTATAACACCCCTGTCTATTTTCCAGCATGGCAGCACTGCGGTATCACCCACCTCCACCACCTATTAGAAAACAACCAACTCATATAATTGAATACACTAACCCAGAGGTATGGGGTTGGGAAAGACCAGTTCCTCCACTACCAACAACTAAAATTCTTAATTAAATCCAAAATTAACATTATTAATAACACACTACAACCGGCAAACTTACATGATGAGATATCAAAATTCACAAATTCAAAAAAATGATCTCCAAACTTTACAAACTCATATTTAACATAGATACTTCCATAACACTCCCAACTACAAAATGGAAAAATGATGTAGCGGTTTCTCCCAACTTTGAGATCTGGACATAAATCTGAAATAATACTTTCTCAATGACCACCAACACAAATTTGCAACTCATACAATATAAAACTATCCACAGAACACCCAAGACAAATTGTTAAAAATGGGACTGGCCAATACAGGTATTTGTTCACAATGCACTTTAGGCCACTTGGACCTGCCAACCAGTTCACTCCCTCTGGACAGCTGTAACTAACAAACTCTCTCAGATCTCCATTGTCCCCATCACTATGTCTACTGGGTGATACTACACAAATTACTCTACCAAATAAATATAAGAACCAGCTACTCATTTCTCTAACTGTTGCTAAGAAAGTAATCTTTCAAAACTGGAAATCCAAGAATTCTTGTCACATCAATCTACTCACAGAATATATCTCAATAGAAAAAATAACCATTTACAAAACAAGCAATATATCAGTCTTATATCTGTCATCCAGCAGCTTGTTCTGTGCAGAGATTTGATTGAAAACTGCCTGAAAGGGATGTTTGCTATGAATGGGATGAGAGAGAATGGTCTGTAGTGTTCTATCTGTGTGGGGTTACGTTCAGGTTTTTTCAGCAGCTGGGTTACTCGAGCCTGCTTAAATGTTGTGGGACAAGTGCCTGTAAGTAAAGATGTGTTTATTATGTGTGTGAGTCCAGGTAGTATGGATGGAGAGATGGCCTGGAGAAGTTGAGAATGAATGGGGTCAAGGAAGAAGTGGTGGGGTGGTTGCAGGGAGTTTAGAGACCTCAGTGTCAGTCAGAGGAGAGAACATAGAGAAAGAAGAGTTGCATACAGGAGACAGGTGTTTGATAGGGTGTTGTGCTGTGAATGTATTGCTGATGGTTGTAGTCTTATTTGTAAAACATTTGGCGAAGATATCTGCTGTCAGAGGTGTGTCAGGTGGTGGAGGGGGAGGGCAGAGAAGTGTTTTCAATGTTCTAAACAAGCTGCACGTCTGTGGTGCTGTTGATCTTTGACTGGTAATAGGAGGTTTTTGCAGCTTTAACTTTATCTGAGAAAGTTGCAAGCAGAAGCTGATACTTACCTGATCTGCTGGATCTTTATATTTCCACCATCTCCTCTCAGCTGTCCTGAGGTCAGTCCGATGTTCACCAAGGACGTCAGACAGCCAGGGACTGGGTGGTGTAGTATGTGCTGGTCTAGAGGAGAGAGGACAGATGTTGTCTAGACAGGTTGTTAAAGTAGAGCTAAGTGTGTCTGTGGCAGTGTTTACATCAAGCTTGGAAAATACATTTATTGTGGGAAGAGAGGTAGAGACATCAGCGGAAAGGCGAGAAGGTGAAAGGGAACTGCGGTTAAGGCGAAAGGAAACCAAGGTGGAGTCTGTTTTAATGTAGATGGGAGAGTCATATTGAATTGAAGAAAGTAGTGATCAGAGGCATGTAAAGGTGTAACAAGTATATTTGAGGCGGTACAGTTACGTGTAAAAATGAGGTCCAGCTGATTGCCCGATCCGTGAGTTGCTGTGGTGTGTAGTCTTTTCAAGTCAAATGAGGCCAGAAGAGTATTCAGTTCAGTGGCCTGGGGCTTGTCTTGGTGTATGTTGAAATCGCCAAGAACCACTTGTTAGTACCTGGATGGGAAATCTCCTATGGAAAACTATGGTTGCTGGTGGAAGAGGTGTTATTGAGGCCAGCAGAAGTGCTCACCCTGCGGTCTGTGTGGGTCCTTATGCTCCAATATGTTGATGGGGAAACTATACTGTAAAAAAGCACCCACCGGTCTTTGGATGAGACTTTAAACTGAAGTGCTGACTCTCTGTGCTCATTAAAAATCCCATGGCACTTCTCATAAAAGAGTAGGGGTGTAACCCCATTGTCCTGGCCAAATTTGCCCATTGGCTTCTATCCATCATGGCCTCCTAATAATCCCCTATATTTACATTTACATTTTACATTTATTCATTTGGCAGACGCTTTTATCCAAAGCGACTTACAGTGCACTTATTACAGGGACAATCCCCCCGGAGCAACCTGGAGCCTTGCTCAAGGGCCCAGCAGTGGCATCTTGGTGGTGCTGGGGCTTGAACCCCTGACCTTCTGGTCAGTAACCCTGAGCCTCAACTACTGAGCCACCACTTCCCCCTATATACTGCGTATGAATTGGCTCCATCGCTCTACTATCTCCTCTCCACCAATAGCTGGTGTCTGGTGAGCGTACTGCCACACTACGGCCTCCGTCGCATAATCCGGGTGGATGCTGCACACTGGTGGTGAGGAGAGCCCCTGTTTAATACGTAAAGCACTTTGAGTGTTTTGTCAAAAAAGCGCTATATAAGTGTTCCATTAAACTGACCCCCCTCCGTTTTGCATGTGCTCCGAAAGACAGAGGTTAAGCGCTATGTGTTTTTACCCTGTCGTAATTGTCATCCTTTCTTCAACTGTTCAATAATGCATTGTGCCATGTATATTTGGACAGACAGATGAAGACCAACCAATGAACATTAACCAAGGTTTTACGACAGTATCCATAGATTAACCATGGTGTTTGTAGTAAACAATAGGAACCACAAAATTAACCATGGTTACTCCAGCATTACTATAGTAAAACCATTCTTTTATTAGTAAAACGATTTTTTGTAAGGGTAAAAAAAATTAGGGTGACAACATTATATTGAACATAAATGTATACTTCTTGTACACTAATAAAACTATAGAAAATGTTTTTGTTTGGCATCAAATGCCATTATTTTCCAGCAAAAGTTATTTTTTGAATTTATAGCTATTGTTACATTCATTTTGAGCTATAATTGCAAATTACAGTTAGAAGCCCAGTATTTTATGTAACAATAGCTTAACATTTAATAAAAAATAGAAAACATTTAGTGCATAAAATATATGGATAAAAATAAAATGCACAAGCAGAAAAAATAATCCTTATTGTTGAGCCCTGATAATAGAAGAGTGCCAGAGCTGTTTGATATATCCGTGGCAGATGAGAGAGAAATGGAGAACACAGCAGGGTGCAGATTTTCGTCACCCGTCACATACAGAAGGCTGATCCTCTCATTTTAAACAGTATCCCTCATTTATATTAAAGGGATGTCACTGGAGATGTAAGCTAGAATTGGAAGGCTCGTGTTTTACAAGTGCACTTGCTGACATACTGATACAGGCAGATGCTGTTTTCCCCTCACATCATGTTGTGATATTGTCAGAGCCAGAGTTTTTGCTCTACTTTTGTGTTAGAGTGTTGGCACAGTTTATGATACTGTGGTGGATTTATGATTTATGCACACAAGTCTTCATCTTACTCTCCGTATTTATCAGATAACCACTAACTGTGTCCCTTTGTCTATATTGAAGTTAATTTATGTTCAAACTCACATTGTTGAAGATCACTCATTTTAGGTCAAGGGTTGGATTGGACAAAATGTATGTTTTTGTTGTTTTTTCTTTTTCAATTTTGCCCAGAATTAACCTTATGCTGCTTTATAATATTGTGGTCAAACAAAATGGAGGACATTTTGTTTGACCATATGTAAATGTAAATGTAGATTACATTTACATATGAAATGGGTAATTAATGAATATTAATCAAAGAGTAATATTGACAGGAAAAAGAGAAAACTGTTGTTAAAAAGTAACAAAATCCATGCAACATGATGCAGTACGATTTTTAAGTTCTTCAACAACTGTTCTCAGTAACATTGCTTTGCTTAGTGAATTTAAATTTGTTTACTAAATGCAACAATTCTTGTTAAGAGAAATACAAATTTCTTGTTCAGCCAAATATCGATTCACAATGCGAGAACTTTCGGTAACATTTTATGATAACTACATGGTATAAAGTATTTGTAAATCATTCGCTTATACTCAATTGATCATTTATAAACTATTGTTCCAACATTAATAAGCTACATGCAAATAGTTTATTTGTATTCACTGTAGCAGAAAATTATTTATGATTGTTTAATAAGTTCATTTTATAGGCAGTTTGGTCATGTTTTGTAACATGAACAAGGCATTCATAATTCATAGTAAATAAATAAATTCTGTAATTAATTGGATTTACATTTAAACAATGTATTTGTTACTGTTTTATTAACACTTACTATTAAAGCAATTATTACTTAATATATAGGTCATAATTTCATTACACTGCTCTCACACTAGCCCTGGGCCAGCTGACCATATACTGCTGAACCATATTAATAAATGTTTAAATAGTCATATGTAGTTCTCAATTTAGATTAGGTCATGCAAAATGCTTAGCTACCCATTAGTAATTGCTTTATTATGACCTTTATTAAGCATTAATTGATCCTAAAACATTAATATACACAGAATATAAATAATATTCATATTAATATAAATGAAGCAGAAATGTGTATCTACACATTTAATATCTTTATTAACTATGAATTTATGCTTTCTTAATGTTCTCCTAAACACTTCTTTACCACTGGTTTGCATCAACTAAAATACATCAGTTATGCATGATTAACAAGTTGTTTACTAAGGATAAATAAACATGATTAAACTTCCTATATATGAATTATTAAACAATAATAAATATTTTGCTAAAGTGAATAGAAACAAATAACACAATATTTATATGTAGCTTACTAATGTATTAATAATGTAGGAACAACAATTTATAAATGATCAATTAACCATAAACTAATGATTTACAAATGTTTATCATACTTTAATTTAGTCACAATTGCATTCTTATATCTGGGTTAAAAATTTTTTACATGAAGTTAACCGCAATCTTGGCCTCTGAAGTGAGATGTGTATTGCAAGGCAGTACATATAATACATATGTTTGACAGTCACACAATAGACCTTAACCCTTAACACTCAAACCTCAATAACGGTGACATTCAACAAACCTTATTGAGTTAAAAGCTTTTTTAAATTTATTTTTTATCCCCATTTCACCCAATTTGGAATGCCCAACTCCCACTACTTAGTAGGCCCTCGTAGGGCTGTAGCGGTTAAGAAATTTCCCTTGCGGTTATTATGGGTGGCTCAATAGCACGATATGCGGTATTACCGCCGTTTTTTTTTTTTATTTGTTTTTTTTTACAAACCTAATTTATCCTGATTTTACTGCATACAAAGCTCTATTGTTGAGTTATGTAGTATATATTGTTACTTTGTAACTGACAGAGAGACACGTTTTAAAAAAATTTTGTTTATTGTTAAATGCCAAACAGCAACAAGAACATGCCTTTTCCAATTAAAAAAATGAAAGAAATCAAAGAGTTCTAAAGTATCACATGAAAACAAGTAGCCTAATAAGAAAATGCCTTTTTAGAAAGAATTCTAAAAGTAGGCTAAGTGAAAATACAGAGAATAAACTTAAGCCTTAACAAATGCAATTTAGACCTGGGTTATCATGTCCTTGTTTCGCGCTAGGAAAACCAACATATTAACCTTATGTGGTTTCAGGGAGGATCGCATGGGGCACATATTCCCCGCGGCACTGAAAACCCTTTCCGACGGTGTGCTCGTTGCACAAATACACATGTATTTGCACGCGACTTTGGACAGCATCAGAAATCTAGACTGATTATCGCGCCACCAGGACAGTGGATTCGCGTTGGTGTCGATGCACTCCTCATGCAGATAGCGCGTGAGCTCGTTATCTGCTCGCGCTCTCTTGGGTATGGGCGCTGACGCGGAGGTTGTCCGTGACTTCAGCAGCTCTCCAAGAGTCTTTTTCTTTACTGCAGGTGGCACTACTGCTTGCTCTTCGTCTCCAAACTCTGATGCACGGGCAGCGGTCTCTTCGTCCTCCACTCCCACCATCTCTTCGATGAGTGCAGATTTTGTCTCCGTGTCATTGATATGATCGCCCATATATCGAGGATCTAAACAACACGCCTTTGTCAAAAGTTTTTCTAAGGCAGCTGGTTCATACTTCCCATGTAGAACACCACACATTTTGTGCTTTATGTCCGATGTTAAGGTGGTATCCTCGGATGATGGTTTAAGCCTACCCGTTCGGTTAGCGAGATGACACCTCAAATTAGATGTATTGCCGCGTGTCACAGGAACCTTTTTGCCGCAAATTTTGCATATCGGTTCATCTAAATTCGCTGGCTCGCCCTTTTCATTGGGTTGAAAGCCGAAATGTTCCCAAACTGGCGACGTGACATTAGGTTTTGGGACGAGAGCGACTGCCATCGTTTTAGTAGGCCTATTCAAAATAAACGAAACACCAGATAGAGCTACAATGGTTCGTGGGAAAATGTCATAACGCTCTTGCATAATTATTAATTTACTTAACATTAAATGCACAGTGACAAATTGTAAAACAAAAAGACCACAGCCTTATGGAAGAAAGAAAAAAAAATTGAACACTGCGATTTCTGCGGTTGCTTTCCTTCCTCTGCGGTTGGCTGGTCAATAGCGCGGTATTACAATATTGCGGTTATCGCGACAGCCCTTGGCCCTCGTGGTGGTGCTCACCTCAATCCGGGTGGCAGAGGACAAGTCTCCGTTACCTCCACTTCTGAGACCGTCAAGCTGCGCATTTTATCATGTGGCTCGTTGTGCGTGACACCGCGGAGACTTGCAGCATGTGGAGGCTCATGCTAATCTCCACGCACCACTTACCACATGCCCAGTTGAGCACGAGAACCCCTAATTGCATTCACGAGGAGGTTACCCCATGTGACTCTACCCTCCCTAGCAACCGGCCCAATTTGGTTGCTTAGGAGACCTGGCTGGAGTCACTCAGGCATCGAGCTCACGACTCCAGGGGTGGTAGTCAGCGTCAATACTCGCTGAGCTACCCAGGCCCCCAAAAGATGAGCTCTTAACATCACACAATAATTTATAAACAGTGGCAACAAAAAGCAACTATAATACCATAAATAAAGTCAGCAAAAAAATAAGCCAATAAGCCTAACCGCATAATTTATTCAAGTTGCGATGCATGCTGGGAACTCAATGAATTACTCAAAATGAAATTGTTCATTCTGGCAACTCTGTTAGGCTAGTTGGGACAACATTTGTTGGAAAATATTGTTGGTCCAACATGTATTTTTGTGTAGATGCAAAGTTATACTCATTTTGAAGTATATGTGACTCAAAAACAGTAAACAGTTTAAAACTTAAAGGAATGTTCCGTGTTCAGTGCAAGTTAAGCTCAATCGACTGCATTTGTGGTAAACATTTTAGTGTAACTAGTTTCACAGTATGGGCGAGGAGGAGGTGGGAACCGGCTGAACAGCAACCTAAACTTTAATGACATAACTCAAACATAACATAAAAGGGCATTCCAGCAAACAAAACAAAGACACACATACACAACACATGCATCTCACTCTCTCTCCTGAACTAGTGTCCCGGCCCCTCCTTATCTCTCTTCCACTTATTAGACAACTCAGTGCTAGGCATGCATCATCACGGCCCAGCCACACCCTCCTCCTTGTCACACGGAGTACAACAAAAAATAATTTTAACTCGTTCCTCTTTAAAACAAAAAAAAACTAATTCTTGGAGGGTTTAAAGGCAGAAATGTGACTCGTATAATTTTATAAAAGCACTTTCATTTATTCTTTTGTTAAAACTTGTGTATTATTTGAGCTGTAAAGTTATTTAAATTGTAATTTTTACAGTTATTTTAGGGTTTTAGGGTTTGTTGACATTACATCGTCATGGCAACGAAGTTGTGAAATTGGTTATTAATTTACACAGAAAATGTTAGTAAGTGATTTTATTGCACTAAAGTAAGGTTTACACGCATAGTGCTTATGTCTTGTGGCTATACTTTTAAAACGGTGAGTAGTTTAACATTCAAATATTGGCCCCATTCACTTCCATTTTAAGTACCTCACTAACCTGATTTATTTTATTTTTGATTTAATTTTATTTAAGAAAGGGAAGTACGAGCCAAAATACATTTTTGTGGTAATCAGTATTATGCCACAAATTCTGCCGATTGAGCTTAACTTGTATTGAACCTGGAACAATATTTTCATTTTGTATTCATTAATCTTTTTCATTGATTTGTTCTTGGACAGTTCTGTGATCACTTTCAAAGATGTGATCTTTGGGGTGCATTTTGAACTTTAGGGTGTGCAAGTGGTTGTCTCTTGATTGGGGGTTGCAGAAGAATTTTGTGGGGGCACAAGGAAAATCTAGGGGGGCAATGCCCCACCTAGCCCCCCATTAGGCCCTGCCATGGTTTCTACTCATTGCAACACAATCATTGTAACAAATTCTATCTGTCCTGCTGTAGCTAAAAGTACATTATTATTAAAATATCATATCAATTTTAGAAACAAATAGTTTTACAGTACTTATTTTCCCTCATCATCCCATGGGATGCATTTGACTACATGTGTCATGTCTTTGACTTGTTTAGACTGAAAGATTGTCTTTCTCTCTTTTTTATGTCTCTCCTTTCAGGCAGACCAGAGGTTCATGTGGAATGGAAACCTTTTAAGGGAAGTCATCGCACAGCCAGAGGTATATAAACATAGCACAACAGCAGAAAACATTCATCATCACTGCAGATGATGTAATTGATGAGACAAAATTATACATTGTAATTCACATGTTCTCCTTTTCAGCTCCACAAGTTTGCTTTTCCTGTCATCCATGGATGTATCCTCTCAGCTAATGTCAATGGAAGATTTGACCAGTGTTATTCATGCATATTAAATAGAGATATGCATGCTTTGCCCTTTTTGTTTTGCCTTGGCAGAAAGCCATTAAGCTTGTTTCTTTGGATTCTTATGTGATTGTTGAGTACATGAATGTTGTCTTGTTTACTGTCCTACAGAAGGAAAACTGTAACTCCAAGCTTTCAAATGTGGATTATAAAATAGTCTCACTCACTGTTTCCTCTGAATCTGAGCATAGTTGAGCCAAGGGACCAGATTTCAGTCATAACTCAATTTGGACTAACTGTGTAGTTACTATGTTTTGTTGTTTAATAGTAAATAGTGCCCAAAATAATCTGAAAATCTAGGGTTAAGTGAACTGTGCATAGGTATTTCATCATTCACTCACCCTTATTGTTCCTTACGTCCTAAACCTGCATAATTGTCTTTCTTCTGTGGAACACAAAAGATTATGTTTAGCAGAATGTCCATGCTGCTCTTTTCCATACAACGAAAAAGAATAGTTACAGGGGTTGTCAATCTCCAAAAACAAAAAACAAAAAAGAACTGTACAAGTGATCCATATCAATTGTGGACTATATATCAAGTCTTCCATAGCCATACGGTTGCTTATGTCAGGAATGGATCCAAATGTAAGTCTTTATTCACAGAAAACCTTCCCCTCAGGCTGCCCCAAGGGGACTATCTCTCTCTAATAAATAAAACCCATGAGCAAAATGAGAAATTATAAGTGTTTGGTAAAATAGTGTAGAAGTATTGTTTAGTCTTAACTCATTGGATCAGTTATTGTGATGAAGCCGTGCTGCATTAATGGGAAAGTGTTTGAATGGATCCTCCTCTCTAGACGGAGCTGCTTCAGAGCCGGGGTGCGCTATTATGTCAGAGGTGAGATATACTGTATACAGTACAAACATGTGTGAATCCACGCATTTGTCTTTGATGCAGTATTCATCATTATTTCCCCCTGCGTCCCAGGCATTGACTCGGAGGGGCATGCTGCTAACTTCGTTGAGACAGAACAGATAGTCCTGTACAATAATGCAAGGGCCTCCTTTGTGCAGGTTGGTGAACACTGGTTATTTGGTCTCCCAAAATTCAGCGGTTTAATTTGGGCTAGTTTACTCTCCTCTTTAACAGACGCGAGGCTCCATGCCCTTTTACTGGTCTCAAAGACCCAACCTGAGGTACAAGCCCAAACCACAGATAAGCTCTGAAACCAATCATGTAAGTCCACTTGAGGTGTGCTGTAGCAATAAGGTTTCATAATATTCTCATGTTTCTCCATTTATAAATCTGAGTACAGAGAAGAATCTACAGAACTTGATATTTTATCTCTTACGCTTGCAGATGGACGGATTCAAGAGGCATTTTGAGTCGCAGGTTCTCATTTATGGAAAGCAAGTGATTCTAAACTTGGTGAAGAAACTTTTTTTTTCCACTTATGGGGAAATATCTTCTAAATGTTTGCTTGTTGTTGGTCAAGAATCAGTTTGCTCAAGATAATTGCTTTATCTGCAGGTCAATCAGAAAGGGTCTGAATTGCCACTTGAACAGGCCTTTGCCAAAATGGTCAACGGCATGGAAAATGGATTAATCAAGTACTTGAACAATATTCTTATACATACATTATTTGTGGCAATCATCAGTCTTATTGTTGTTCATACTTAAGGGGTAGGGATTTGAAAAACCCTCTTAACACCTATGTATTAAACATCCGCAAATTTTGATGCTTGTCTTTGCTTAAAATAGGTGTGTTGCGATTTTTTTTAGGTATATATATATATATATATATATATATATAATAATGTTGGTATTGGCAATTTTGGCTTTTGCTACTCATACTCTTGCATCTCTTTTGAGGTACATAGCCTTTGACTTCCACAAAGAATGCAGTAAGATGAGATGGCATCGCCTACAGATTCTGGTCGACGCAGTTTCTGACACACAAGACGAGTTTGGGTATGAATGTTCACCTTTTGTAGGAAACACTCTACTGTATTTAATGTCACAAAGTCAACATTTCTGTGTAGAGCAGATGGAAAGTGTGATATGATGCCTGCTCTTGTCACTGGTCTGCTTTGATCTGATTTGTGAATGCTGACTCTGCAGGTATTTCATGCTGAGCTCAGATGGGACGGTGTCATCTGAGCAGTCTGGAACATTCCGCAGTAACTGTATGGACTGCCTGGACCGCACCAACGTCATTCAGAGTCTGCTGGCCAGACACTCACTACAGATCCAGCTACAGGTGAGACCACCTCACAAGAGTCTAGTGACTCCATGACAGCAGAAAGTAAAAAAAAAAGAAAGAAGGAAAGAACTGCACACCATTTCAGATATGTTGATTGGACACGACTGTTGATTTTCTTGACATTTCTCTTTCAGTGAAGAAAAACAAGTCACTTGACTCTTGAAACTTTGACATGGATTCATATTCTCACCTTGAACTGTATGTGGTTTCAGAGGATGGGTGTCCTCCATGTGGGACAGAAGATTGAGGAACAGGCTGACTTTGAGAAGATTTATAAGAATGGTGTGTAAAAATCAGTCCAGAATGCTAGTGATTTCAGACTTCCCCCAAAACACTATTAATTCTCCTGTCCTTGATAATAGTGCCAAAAACATACTTTATGTATGCAAATGTTTAGGCAAATATGTTGCAAGCTTGACACATTCTACACTCTTTATGTGCACTGTTGCGATTACTGTGGGGGTTACAAACCTCTGTACTCGAGGGGTGTGCGTGTGTGCAAGGCGTGCGTGTGCAGGTAAGGCAGGTGTAGGTGCAAGGCATGTGTGCGTGCAGGTGTGTGAGAGTGTGAGTGATAGAAAAATTGCAAATTTGTTCTGTAATTTTGATTAATCAAAATTACATTTTGGTACAGGATACATTACAACAAACATTACAAATCTTCATAAATATATTTACTTTATACATTAGCTTGCCCGAATCTCTTGTCCAGTGGTGGGTGAAGTCTTCATTCTCTGTACAATAAATCCGCTCCCATGTTTCTGAACATGCTTTGCACGCAATGAATAAATGTGCACTGTTCACACAGTCAGTTTCTGTGTTAGGATGTGCAGTCGAGTCAAGAATGTACCTACTGAAAATGTATTTATGGCAGTGTTACCCACAGAAAGTGGGAGAAAACATTGGTGAAGTTTTGCCATTGTACAAAAGTATCAGTGCCTGGGTTTATTCCTAGCAAGCTGCAGTTGCCCTAACCACGCCCCCCCCCCAACCTAATGGAGGCCTGCAAGGCTGAGTAGCCTGCCAGGAACAACTTGGGACACCTTTCTCCTATCGTGTTAAGTTTCAGGAGGAAAAAAAAAACAGTTACTGCATTAATTGCATTAACATTTAACACGTAAAATTTCCCAGCCCATATATATATATACACAGTATCACACAAAAGTGAGTACACCCCTCACATTTTTGTAAATATTTGATTATATCTTTTCATGTGCCAACACTGAAGAAATTACACTTTGCTACAATGTAAAGTAGTGAGTGTACAGCTTGTATAACAGTGTAAATTTGCTGTCCCCTCAAAATAACTCAAAACACAGCCATTAATGTCTAAACCGCTGGCAACAAAAGTGAGTACACCCCTAAGTGAAAATGTCCAAATTGGGCCCAAAGTGTCAATATTTTGTGTGGCCACCATTATTTTCCAGCACTGCTTTAACCCTCTTGGGCATGGAGTTCACCAAAGCTTCACAGGTTGCCACTGGAGTCCTCTTCCACTCCATGACGACATCACAGAGCTGGGGTATGTTAGAGAACTTGTGCTCCTCCACCTTTAATTTGAGGATGCCCCACAGATGCTCAATAGGGTTTAGGTCTGGAGACACGCTTGGCCAGTCCATCACCTTCACCCTCAGCTTCTTTAGCAAGGCAGTGGTCCTCTTGGAGGTATTTGGGGGTCGTTATCATGCTGGAATACTGCCCTGCGGCCCAGTCTCTGAAGGGAGGGGATCGTGCTCTGCTTCAGTATGTCACAGTACATGTTGGCATTCATGGTTCCCTCAATGAACTGTAGCTCCCCAGTGCCTGCAGCACTCATGCAGCCCCAGACTATGACACTCCCACCACTATGCTTGACTGTAGGCAAGACACACTTGTCTTTGTACTCCTCACCTGGTTGCTGCCACACACTGACATATTTATAAAGCAAAAACTTGTGAAATCGTTCTTGCGTAGAGTTGATTACACAGTTAAAAACAACTGTTGTTTAAAAACTTTTTTTTTTGTTTGTTTCTCTCAGCATGGGCAGACAACGCCAATGCCTGTGCTAAACAGTATGCTGGAACTGGAGCCCTGAAAACTGACTTCACCAGGTACTGATCTCAAAATCTCTTCAGAATATGTGCAGTTGTGTAAGTGTAACTTTATAACCTTAACTTTTGACCTCAGAACAGGGCAGAGAACACACTGGGGCTTGATAATGGACGGCTGGAATTCAATGATCCGTTACTACAAGAACAATTTCTCAGATGGCTTCAGACAAGTGCGTATGAATCCACTGTCTTTATTTCTCTCAATCAGACTCTGTTTGCTGTAGTGTATCTTAAGTAGTTGACTTTGTCCCCAGGACTCCATTGATCTCTTCCTTGGAAACTACACAGTGGATGAAACTGATGGGCTCACACCTCTTCACGTGCAGAAGGACTGGAAGTTTCTATTGGTCAGTGCTTTTCCCACACTGCTTAGTGGGATAATTCACCCATAAATGCCAATTCTGTCATTTACTCAGCCTCGTGATCTTCCAAACCTGTATGAAGCATTAACAGAATTGTCATTTTTGGGTGAGCGATTGCTTTAAAAAGTGTTTAATTCTAGTAAGAGAGAATAAAGAGGGGGTGTTAACATGATGAATAAAGCCATGCAGCCTTGACAATATAATTAATCACCTACAACTACTGGTCATTCATTTCGTACTGTATATTATACTCCTGTATTTCTCCTCCTGCAGCTTCCTGTTGTTATGGTGGTGGCTTTTTCCATGTGCATCATCTGTCTTCTAATGGCTGGTAAGCTCTGATAACAGTATGCAATGGTAAATGTAGTAATAAGCCATGAGAGGCTGTGTCTCACTGTCAGAAATGTACTTTTCCATTAAGGCGCAATATTTGTCCCATGAAGTTTATCTTAATGAGGTCATGTTTTTCCCATATTAAAATATACTGTCATACTTTTATGTAATATAAAATGGAATCAATTCATTAAAATTCTCAATATGACTAATTAGGCTGTTACCTGAAATGTTCATGTGATAATGTGTATAAAAAGTAGGGATGGGAATTTCAAGGAATTTTGTTAATCTGAAGAAAGATTACATTACCTTAAAGATTACATTAACAATTCTTTTAATACTTTTGAGGAATAAATTCTATATAATAAGAAATGTTATTTAATTTTTTTTAAATAAAATACTTCTGATTAAATAACTAACAAAATTCAAAGATGTGTCTTTAACTACACATATCAACAACCATTCAGTAATTACGCTGATAAAGTACACAACTCACTAACAGTTCTTTGTTCATTTTGAGTCAGGCTTGATAAATTAAATGACTTGCGGTCCGCTGAGTTTTTCGTACAGTAGATTTAAATGAATCGGTTCATAAGAGTCATTTGTTCAGTAATTGGACCACACTGGGACACACTGTATGTTTCGCACTAGATTCAAATGAATTGGTTCATAAGAGTCATTAGTTCAGTAAATGGACCACACTGGGACACACTGTATGTTTCACGCTGTAGATTTAAATGAATCTGTTCATAAGTGTCATTTGTTCAGTAATTGAACCACACTGGTACACACTCTATGTTTCGTGCTGTAGATTAAAATTAATTGTCTCATAAGTGTAGGCTCATTTGTTTGGTAATTGGACCACACTGGGACACACTGTATGTTTCGCGCTGTAGATTTGAATTAATAGGCTCTTAAGAGTCATTAGTTCAGTAATTGGACCACACTGGGACACACTGTATGTTTCGCACTGTAGATTGAAATGAATCGGTTCATAAGAGTCATTAGTTCAGTAATCAGACCACACTGGGACACACTGTATTTTTCGTGCTGTAGATTAAAATTAATCGTCTCATAAGAGTAGGCTCATTTGTTTGGTAATTGGACCACACTGGTCGCGCTGTAACATGTAGATTGTAGATTCAAAAGAAACAACTCATAAGAGTCATTTATGCAAGATTCAAACTACACTGGGGACGCTGTGTTGCACGCTGCTGATTCAATAGCAGTGTTGCATTGCCGCTAAATGGTAGTGCAGGAAAAACTGTCAGAGTATTGTTGTATGGTTTCCCATCCGCATTGCTGAAAGATTGCTCGATCAATAACCTTTAATGGAAAGTCATGAAAATAATTTGATTTCTGGATTTTATATACAAAATTGGACCATTTCTGAAAAGAACCGGCCCTCGGTTCCCAAACTTATAACAAGACCTAGAACTGAATATTAAGAAATAAATCAGATGTTACCAATGAAAAATAGAGATTCTTTGTGGGGCATTTGTGTGGCATTTTTGCAATGTGCCCGACATTACAATGTTTTCAGGGGTACTTTTGGTGACATTTTTGCCCTGAACCCCTGTTAATTTCTTACCCATTGTGCCATTTGTAACAGATTTTACAATGGGTGAAGGGTATTGTTAAGACTGCACATTAAAGGAGATATATGTTTTGCAGCGGCCAACACCACTCCCATTTATTCAGAAAGTGTGAAAATCTAGTTTGTAATTATTAAAAGGTAATGGTTTATGCAACATAGCAAATTAACACCTCTGTCTAACAGGTGACACATGGACTGAGACGCTAGCGTATGTGGTATTCTGGGGCATGGCTAGTGCCGTCACAGCTGCTATCATTGTGGTCAACGGACGAGAGTTTGTGGACGCACCCAAACTGGTCCAGAAAGAGAAGATGGATTGAATAAGGAGACCTTTTCTCTTTTGCTTTCTCTCTGTCCTGTTCCTACACTTTAGTTTCCTCCCAGATACATCATGCTTGAGTTTATGCTGACATCTCCACACCGTCCTTTAAATTATGTAAAGTAGTCCTGTTCCTGTGGACGGAGCATTTAAGACAACATGCAATATCATATGCATTACATTTAGATTTAGTTACTGTTTATAATAAACCTTTATTTGAAATCATGGTATGTGGTGCCCAAACTTCATGACAATTTCTAATACTTCACGTTGTTGTCCAGGTCATATTTCACCAAAATAAAAAATGTAATTTCATTTTTTCGTTTTTGTGACAACTCGGCATATTTTATGTTTTGTAGTAATTCCAGTAATGAAAGTCTAGATTGGTTTTATTATTATTTAATACAACATAAATTATATTCAGAACAACAAATCTTTTCACGTTACTGTAAGGACAATGACATTTTTCCATATTACAGAAAGGTATTTCACAATGCAAAAAATCTTAATGGTCCTAAAAAGATTTAATTATGTAGGTTTCATTTTCTTCAGCCAAATTATTTAAAAAAAAAATATATATATATATATATATTTTGTGGTGAAATATGACACTTCACTACACAAAGTTGTTGTAAGATACAATCATGTGCATTGTGCAAGATGCATCTAGTTTAAAAGGCTATATTTTTATTTCTTGGCGATCAAATTGGCCCGGTGTGAAATCAGAGCTATTTAAGAGTTTCTACATCATGATTTTAGAAACCTAGATGTGTGCTCATTTAAGATCCATGAGATTGTTACACAAGTGAATGTTACATGATGCAGTCCTTGATTATTATCAATCTGTTCTGAACTCCGCCGTGCACTCTGGGTATATTTTGACATATTTATTGAAATGGTATTTTGGTTTGTATTGTACTGTCCTCCACCTACCAGCATATTTAGGGTATTGTATATCTCATAAACAATCAAATTGGACAACAGAGATGACCCACTAAGGGGAGGAAGAGGTTTTAAGTACTGTTTCTTTATAAGTTTACAGACAATTGTGTGAGCAACACTTTCCTATTTATTTCACTTCATGGACCAATGAAAACACACATAAAAAAGAAGTTTAAACTTACTATTTAATGGCTCTGTGACTGCAGTTCTCTTCAGTTTCCAGTGACAGTTCATTAGATGGAAATAACAACACATCAGAAACCTGTCAAATCAGTGTGCACTTATAATTGAATAAATGTAACCATTTTAGCATGTGATTGAATTGTAAGTTAAATTATGAGCATTATATATATCGGAACAAAATGTTCAAGCCCTTTTCACACCTTGTCACCCTTTCAACTGATCTATATGTTGATTTCATGGTGGTATATTAATTGCTTGCCCATAACCCAGTAATTAACTTTTACCTTGACATGAACTTTTCACTTTTCTTTCTTTCTTTCTTTTAAAGGTGTTTTTGGAATTGTTTGGCTTGGAGAGTGGCAATATTAATTCCTGTGTAGTCTTCCTTTTAAGTTTATCACTACCTTTAAAACTGCACTAGATATTACTTTATATGTGTGTTTTTATCATCTACAAATAATAATGCAAGCCGTTGTAATCTATTGGACACCTTATAACTCAATATTGCAAATGTATGAGAAACGATGTCTGCGAAATCCGTGGGGGCCCACATTTATACTTGTTTGTGTGCAAAGATATACAGAAAATATATAGTTTAACATGGAAAATTAAATCATTTGTTTGATGGCTGCTGGTATAAATCTGATGTGCAAAATGTACATTAGAAATTAAGAATTTATTTAAATAATAGTGTCATGTACTGTACATTTAGCACTTTTTGGTTGAGTTGTTTGATCAAAATAATGTCACAATGATCACATTCTTCCATCAGAGTTCGATAAATGTGACTTTTATTATCCTAGATTTCTGAACCGCATCGTTGTATTTTCAGAGTGCACTCTGTTTGAAGTGTGATGTGGCATTTGAGCAATATTTTTCTATTTTAGATTTGATTCTGACAGTGTTTTGAGTCATGTTTACTTACGTCCCTTCCTATTTAAGAGAGTGTTCCTCAACTGTGCAATGGGATTTCTGATGTATAGTGTGCAATCTGCCCTGTGGTCATTGTAAATCCCCTGTAAGAATATAGTACTTCCCATGAGAATCATTTGTAAGACATTACATCAGCTATCTTTGGTAATCAGTCCACTATCATTAATGATTCTAGTGAAAAACATCAGTGTGTTCAAAGATTATTGCTAATAATCCAGGTATTGTTTGGTTTTGAATCATTCAAGTGTCATTGGATACCATTTAAAATAGTTTTCAACCAATGTAACTGATGATTTCTTTATGAATAAATTGTACCAATAAAATGCATCTTGTTTGACTTTTTAGAACTAACAACAGTTTACTGTAAGGGCATGCAAACAGCCAAATTTTGATGCCATCTTATTACGAATGTGTATCTAAGTGTCTAGTTTTAACCAGGAAATGTTACTCCATACATTTAATAACTATCAGTAACTGTAATTTGGTATGTTATTGAACTCGAGTAAGATTCCAGTCAATCCCAATAGTTTAACCATAGAAAATATATAATATATTGTGGCCTAAATGAAGCACTGGAACCATGTAATGAAACCAGTCAATACAATTAAATGCAATTTACAAAAGCCGAGCACAAAGTTATGGATTACATAATGTTCAATCAGATAAGAAAGCATACATTTTATTGTTTTGTTTTTGGGATTCAAAGTCCATCTTAAGCTCACAGTGCCTTCTACTGGTCATCTGCAAGTGAACATCATGACTGGAGTCCAGATGGTTGAGTAAATCATTATGGAGTAAAATTCTAAGGAATAATAAATACATTATTTCGTTGCATTATTATGATTATCTGTTGTTATTTAATAATGTCAAACGAATTTTCCTACAAAGTAGATTCTTCTTTACACACATCCAGTTCCAAAGTCCCATTCCCTTATGCTTAAAATTATAATTATTACATTACTATTTATTGTATTTAATTTTTTATTTAAATTCTCATTAAATGTGTGTGCATTTTAAACTCATTTTGTTCTATATTTATTTAATTCTTTCCCATTTCTATTTATTATTTACAATTTTAAAACAAATTTTCATGGAGACAAATACTCTTATTTGCCTATTTAAAACAGTGGCAGATACTCTTACACCCCTGTTTAAGTAACATACAGTATAGTGGCATCATTGCAGCATTTTTATTGTGTTTATTTGGAGTCCCACAGATACCCTTCACCAGGGCTGTAGCAAGGTAATCTAGGTCCCCTGTCTGTACATTGCTCTGGGCCCCTTTCCTATTAAAAAATACAGTTTAGAATTTGTTGTGGGGCCCCTAGAAGCCTTACCACCTTTCACCCCACTAGCTACAGCCCTGCCTACACCAACCACTACCCCTAACTTACTATAATGAACCATGGTTTCACTACAGTAACCATAGTATCACCATGGTATTTTTCTAGTAAAATTATAGTAACCACAAAATTAAACATGGTTACTATTAACAAGTTACTGTAGCAATGACGTGGTTAGTACATCAGAACTATATAGTTTCCACCAACACATATGTTACTACAATATTACTACAGTAAAACCATGATTCATTTGATCCAGATCAAATCCTCCTCTCAACCCCCTGACCTTCACTGTGACCAAATCACAGAGGAATATCTTTTATTTATTACTATAAGGAGGAGTATTATAGGAAATATTAAGAGTATATCAAAGGATGAGATTCGAAACCGGATCTCCAGTATAACAACACACACATATTTAGTCATTACACCCAGAGATACACATGGGGGCAGTTTCTCGTAAAATCCTGTTTCCACCACCAGACTATTGGAGCGCAAATTGTCACTTAGTTATCCAATCTCTTAATCCACTAAATGTCTAACCCGTTAACCAGTTTAATGTCTCTGCCCATCACGAAACATTCAAATACGCCTGTCTTCATTTGATCAGCAGTTAACTCAAATAAATCTGTCCTGTCTGTCTTGAGTTTGGTCCAATAGCGTCTGGCTGCAGACTTGCACTCTCAGACTTGCACGCTCAGACACGAGCGCTTCCGCTGCAAGTGACGTCACTTGCACGCTCAGACACTAGCGCTTCCGCTTCAGCGTAAACTATTGACTTGTTAAAAGTTTAAATAATGTTTAAACTTTAAATAATGTTTAAACACCAATTGGTCTGACCATTGGTGGGCGGAGTTTTTTTTTTTTTGCCACTTGACTTCAAGATCGCGTATCTACACGGGGCTTTTATTCTGAAAATCATCTTTGATTAAAATGTATTTCATTAAGGTGTCTGGCTTCACATCGTTCTGCCAATCCCAACGAAATGTATTTTACAATTATATCAAATATTTATAATATACAATAGAAATGACCGAAATTGATCAAAAGAGAGCAGACTTGTGTAATCGAGATCAGACAGGATGTTTTCTCTTGCCGCTGCATAACTGTGTGTGTTTATCTGTTACACGCGATTATTGATCTCTTCTCAGCTATAAATCACACAAGTAAGTTTTTTTATTTCATTGAGGACTCAGCGTCGTGGCTACAGCGTCAGCCACTTTAACACAATGTTCATAACACTGTTATAAACATGTAATGACTGATAAAATACAAGCATTGTATTTTATCACCTAGAAACATAAATTAAAGTCCTTACATGTGATTGTTTTGATTGTCACGCATAGCTCTTATAATGGTACACTAGCTAATAGTTATATAGAAAATTATTGTTTGGCGTTTTTATAGATATACATAGACCTGTATCATGTATTGCAGGTAATATAATGTATTTATAAAACATTTTATAGTGTAAAGTATTTTATGTATATATATTTAAGCTCATCTGTAGACACTCATTCTGCAGAGATTTACCATGGTAACCATAATTTCCGCCAAAATACCATAGTTACTTCAGTTAAAAAAGAAAAGTCGGTTGTATTACAAATTTATAAAACGTTAAATCTAGGTTCAATACAATCGTATATAAACTGAGAAAGCAGAGTAGATTGCATTTAGCATTTGAGGTATATGATTATATCAGCTGTTAAACAGAGTTTTCCAGCAAGAGATTCCTGTCAGTCCTGTTCTCTCTATTGTAAGGAAGAGCCCCAGCCCCAGTCGTTGAATAGTTAGGCTGATTGAATTAGGATTGTAACACTCTAGAGTCTAGGGTGGGTTCCTAAACCTGTATACTTCATTTGCATGCTTTGTTTAAGGTCGTCACCTAGGTGCTTGGTCTCCATTTCTAAGCACTGCCCTCTAAAGGTATATAAACTACAATGTAAAGTTCCCTTGCTCAGACTTGATGACTGCAGTTACCGACAGCTCGTGTTCTCAATAAAGAATCCTGCTGAAGATACAACCAAGTCTCCTGGTCTTCGATTCTGAGTTTCCAACAAGTCGAACATAGTAGTAATATAGGGGATCCATATTAATCTATTATGATTTTAAAGTAGTAACAATAACTGTAGTACTATGGTATTTTTGTAAGGGTACATTTTTGTTTAGTTTCTATTGGTATATGAAGTTGAATACTAATATTACAAATCAAATAATTGTGTTTTTCTAGCCTAATTTAGTTTTCCGTACTAAAGAGATGGATGTGGATGTGGTGAGTTTCTGTTTGCCCGGTCATGGAGATACCACACTGAATAACATGAACTCTCTGCGGTCACATCAGCACTTCTGTGATGTCACTATTGTGGCGGGGGGCAGACGCACGTTCAGTGGTCACAAGGTCGTATTGGCTGCTTGTTCTGCGTTTCTTAGGGACCAGTTTCTCCTGAACCCCTCATCAGAGTTACAGGTGAGAATCTTAAAACAGGAACTGTGAAGCAAACTCTCTTCTCAGTGTGCACTCTCAAGGTCTATTCACATCCATAATGAAATAGTGAAGTTATGCTACACAACTACCTTTGATGTGGTCTTTTTTCCACTAACACTTTTGTCCAGCTTGCATTTTATGTATTAGAAGAAATAAAATACAATGTTGAGCCACCCAGTGACTTTATAAGCCAAAAACAAAAAGATCCTCCATACAGTAACAGACTTTTGGTTAAAAATTATTAAAAACCTAACACGTATTTAGCCATGTGGTGTGGTGTAAATAAGGTATGATATTTCCTCATATGTCCATAAATGTTCATTGACTATTAAAGTACTGCATTCTCTAATCTCTACATGCTAGTAAAGTGCTGCTGGTGAATCTATTTCAGCTTCATCTATGAGAGTTTAGCCTCACCCACTATCCCAAGCCCTGCTAGAAACCAACAAAGCCTAGGTGTATGGAGGACCAAATGTGACAATGTTGAAAATTAAATATATACATTTGTGCTGTCGAAATGAACACGTTAATGTATGCAATTCATTTAAAACCTTTAACATTTTAATTTTTCGTAACTGCGATTAACGCATTCTCTGGTTTGACATTTCATTTAGCATTTGCATTCTGTGTGACTTCTGAGAGTAAATGGGGCGGAATACCTCGATGTGTCTGCCGGGGGTCATTACACTCACACACACAACATAAACACACAACAGTGATTCTGGGTGCATCTCAATGAGCTCCCTATGTCGTTTACAGTGCATTGTGGGATTTATTAGGGAGTGAACATTTCAATGCATTGGAAAGATTTTGCGATTAAGACTAAATAAATGCGACTTTACGATTGCTGTAGAAAATTTATATTTTGAATTTGTGCTATTATAGTGCATTTCTGTCTATATAATGTGGAATACTTTGTTTGGTAGATTTTTTTCTTTTCTAAGAAGAAACTAAAGGTATTTTGATAGGAAGTATAAATAGTCCATTTTAAGCACTTTGGAAATCTGTGCTTTATTGTGATTAACTATGCATGCTGAGTGACTCATTGGTCAGAACCAATTGGATTGGTTGCTAGGGTGGGTAGAGTCACATGGGGTAACCTCTCATGGTCGCTATAATGTGGTTCTTGCTCTCGGTGGGGCGCGATGTTAGTTGTGTGTGGATGCCGCGGAGAATAGCGTGAAGCCTCAACACGTGCTAGGTCTCCATGGTAACGTGCTCAACAAGCCACTTTATAAGATGCGCTGATTGGCGGTCTCAGATGCGGAGGCAACTGAGATTCGTCCTCCACCACCCGGATTGAGTCACTACGCCACCTCGAGGACTTAGAGCATATTGGGAATTTGGGCATTCCAAATTGGGGAGAAAAGGGGAGAAAAATCATGATTAAATATTTTAATCAACTGTCAGCACTAATATTAATATAAATTATTTGCAAAGAAAATAAAGGAAAAAAATGTGTACAAAGTGTACAGAGATATAAATAAATTAATGTTTGCCCTAAATGAGCATTCATATCTTTATTTACTTATTTTTGCATTATTGTAATGTTATTATAATTGTCATTTATTTCCACATTTATTTATTCAAAAACGTATTTTTTTCTAAGTATGTTTTTGTATTTTCTACATTTCTTTGCAAGTATATTTATTTATTTTTGAATACTGTCACATTCAGTCCTCCATACAGCTGAACCATAGTCTGGGGTTATAATGTGCACTTGAGAGTGATTTTAGGCATTTAATGGTAGATCTGTATATTCTGTTTTCTTTAGAGGTATATGCATGAAATAGTTTTAAATTGTACACACACTGTTTGTGCTATGGACATGAATGACACCTCAAATCATGCGGGTTGTTGAGGAGAATTCTTTCACTTGACATAGCAATCAGAATTGCAGTTTTCCAATGCACACAGAAGGAGGAACTCAGGCCATATCTAGGGAACAGAATATCATAGAGACATGAAGTTGTTATTTTTTGGTCAACAGCAACCCTCTCTGTCCAGCAGATGTCGATGTTGCACAGCTCAACAGTGGTGTGTGAACTCCTCCAGTCCTGTTACACAGAGATGCTGCAGTTCAGTGCCAAAGAGATTGTGAATTACCTGACCGCAGCCAGCTACCTGCAGATGGAGCATGTAGTTGAGAAATGTCGAGGAGCCCTGAGCAAGTACATGCAACCCCGGTGTCACAGCCCGATGGTCAGTACCTCAGCCTCAAGCACTTCAGAATTGAGTTAATTACATTACAACTCTTTTTCCCTCTTACCATTCTATTTCCACTGTTGCTATGTTTGTTATTCTGTGTCTGTCTTTCCCACTATGTATCTGTTCAGACTTTTAAAACAGAAGACCCTCAGCCTATGCCAGTGATTGTCAGTGGAAGTTCCCATTCATTGGGATCCATGTCGCCCCCTTCTGATACTGCATCACTGCACCCTCACAGCTCTGGAAAGGAGCTCCAGGCTTCCGATGCCAAATACTTCAACATTCAGCACAGAGATGCCAGTGATTTGTCTGTGCATCATGTACAAATCCATGGATCTATTAGATCTACAAGAAGCTTGTAGAAAGAAAATGACAAAATGCTTATTTTAAAAATGCACTTTATTTCTGATTCTGTCTTAAGATGACACTTAACATTTGAATTATCAAACTTAGAGGGATAGTTCACCCAAAAATGAAAATGGTCTCATCATTTACTCACCCTCATGCCATCCCAGATGTGTATGACTTTCTTTCTTCTGCAGAACACAAATGAAGATTTTTAGAAGAATATCTCAACTCTGTACAGTAGGTCGATACAATGCAAGTGAATGGTGACCGGAACTCAGAAGGTTAAAAAATTACGAATCCAGTTGTTAAATCCATGTCTTTTGAAGCTATACAGCTCGTGCAGAATCTCCCAGTTATTGTATCGTAATTACCGTAATTCCAATGCAACGTGAACATTACTGTATTGCTGTCACAAAAGAACACTAATTCTTATTTTGGCTGTGTGGTTTGGTCATCAGTTTTCACAACAGGTTAACTAGTTTATGTTTTCACCGTGTTGCAGGTTAGAGCATCAGAACGGTCTGGCCATTTAGAAGGAGAGCACGGTACTGAGAATGACGTCTTTCAAGTACACATTAGCGACGAACATCAAGGCCTTGAGAAGACCTCTGGTGCTGGAGAGGGCAGAGAAGCTGTTGTCGTGTTAGACGACCACTGTCAAGACTTGGACTCGGGTGTGGAGGAACCCAGTATGGAGGGTCGCTTGAAAGGAAACAGCCTGAGAGGAGCAGCCCGCATGTGGAGGCGAAGACATGGCGAGCACAGGGGAGGCAGAGGAGGAGGTTTCAAATACAGGAAGCGGTACACTTACAAAGATCGCAAACTTCTGGGTAACTATCAGGAGGCTTGGCGCTTTCCAACCCCGGATGAGATCATGGGGAATTTCGGAGCAGACTTTGGGGCCGATTTCCTATCCAATCAGCATCTCGCAGACGGTTCCCTCCATGCCGAGTACAGGGAGGGAGAGGTACAAGGGGAAGAGGGTCACTCTGATGGGGGTCCTGCACGCTTTGTGGTGGAAGGTTCCAGCGGGGAGGAGGGAATGGGAGTAAGGACACCTTCAAATGAGCACAGCACTGCCGATGAGTCAGTGGCAGTGGTGGGTTCCACTTCTTGCGTAACGGGAGCAGTCGTATGTGAGCACTGCGGAGTGGCGTTTTCTTCAACACAAGACTTAGCTGTGCATTCCCTGGCGACACACCGTCTATACGTGTGTTCGTGCTGCGGGAAGAACTTCAGCCACTCCAGTAACCTCAACCGCCACATGGTCGTGCACCGTGGGATTGCCAAGCTCCACAGCTGCCCCCTGTGCCACAAGACCTTCACTCAGAAGTCAACACTGTGCGATCACATGAACCTCCACAGCGGGGAGCGCCCCCACGTGTGCGCGTACTGTCATGTCAGCTTCGCACACAAACCTGCTCTGCGACGCCACCTGAAGGAGCAACACGGAAGGACCACTGCCCAAAACTACTTGGAGATGCAGCGGAATAATGAGGGTGTGGCTGGAGGTAGAATTTAAATTGCAGATATGGGTGGTTACAGTTAAAGTGAACATGAAATAAAAAATTTTACCTATTTACTTTCTTAAAACATGTCCCTGGTCTTATTGTGTAATTTAGAAGTGCATATTATTCCAAATAAAAAATGCTGAACCTTATTAACTTTCATCAAAATATAATTACTTGCTCTGCCTCTGAAACGTCTTTGCTTTCAGGTGATGTCACCTTGACCGTGTGGGTGTGCTACAAGTTAATGTTAACCAATGTTATTACACAGCTTTCTAGAATGCTCGATTCTGATTGGTCAATTGTGCCATCCAGTGGTCTGATATGAAAGAGATATCAGACCGGTCATCTGGGTATTTGCAAGTCATCTTTCCTACTTCTCGTATTTCTCTGCGATCTTTACAAGTAAGCTAATAAAACAATTTCAACTCAAATATTATGTCGATTTATTTTTGGCAAGTGGAACAGATAATGAGCAGTCAGACGTAATTTTCGCAATATAAACCCCTTACAGAACTCTTACACAAACCGGAAGTGGTATTCAGTTGTTTCTAGAGACTCAATATTTAATTTCCATTTATTTTGTTGGTACCCATTTAATAATTAGTGGGATAATGTACAGTCAGCCTCCTGAAATGTCGGTGCTGGTGGTGTTTTAGGATGGAAATAGTTCTCCACAGTTGACTGCAAACTCACCATCATGGCTGGTTCCATTCTGGTATGGAAGGCCCTTTTTTATTAACAATGCCACTCTATTTTTTTTCCCCATTGAATATCCTGTTCCACTTGGAAATACAACAGTAATAGTACAGAGGTAAAAAGATTTACAAAAGCCATTTCATGTTGACTTTAACAGCTGTGTAACAATAATGGCTACATTTTGGCTTTAAAGTTGAAATATTCCAGTTGTTTCAAAGTGCTACAGAAATTTTATTCAGAAGTAATTGTCATTGTTCAGACCCTAATACTGTCAAAGCATTTGATATTGACTTGCTTATATACTGACTACCACATCAGAACACAAATGCTACAGCTACTGTTTCATTTCAGGTAAAAAGTGCAGAGCTGATTAAAGACATCAGAAGTGAAGGTTATAGACTTTTAGACAGGTGAATGGAAGTTAAAGGGATAGTTCACCTCAAAATGAAATTTCTCTAATTTAGTCCCCATAAAGGTAAAGGGTGACACCTGTTTTCAAACAGGTTTCCCAAATGCCTGCTAGTGAGTAGCAATCTTGCCACGATGCCTAAACTAATAAAACAATGTTGAAAGCACATAGAGCCATTGAGTTTACAATGTTCAGAGAAATCACCCATGAATTGCTTTTGTATAGTTGTTTCTGCACATAAAACTGGGATATGAGAAATCATTTGAACTAATGTCAATCCATTGAAAATTTCAATTGAATTAATTACATGTGTTTATTTATTAATCAAATCAATCACAATTAAGTGGATATCTATATTTACTGAGAAAGGCCCCCAAATAGATAAAATAAATTAATATTTTAATATAATAAATATTATAATTCAGGTCATTCAAAAACATTACATCATATTCATATATTATATTGGCAACACGTGCATTTAGACAATACAAAAAGTGGCTTTTAAAGTGAAAATATTGGTTGTTTTATTTCCAGATCATTGAACATAACGCATTTATTGGCCTACTTCCCTCAGCGCTGTTTTGAATTACTGGTCTGTGAACTCGTGCGCCAGACGTCTCACTTTGGTTCATTACTTTTCAGCGTCACTAGTCATAAGTGCTGTTTTAGGATGCTGTGCAAGTAAAATGTAGTTTGATATTTTGAATGTGTTTTGTACACCCTGCATTATGTTGAGCTCAGTCTAGTTGTGTTTGAGTGCAAGACCGTGTCTGTGGAAGGATGTGCTGTTTGCTCTGGTTGGTTTAACGAGGCACGTTGCTTGAACAGCTGGAGTCGTGCTGACTGCCCCCTACTGCCACAAATCCTCCAAAACATGAAGGATGTACATCATGCTTGAATTACTCTGAAGGTTTTAACATTCCTTATTACGGAATGTATGTGTGTATGGATAGGGTAAATTATAAATTGCGTTAATTTTTGTAACGCATTATTTTTCATATTATTAATAATACTAAATGAATGCATTAAATTGACACCCCTAATTTTAACGTTGGAAAAATGTATTTGATGGCCATCTTTGCAGCTAATGTCTAGATTTGCAAGTTCAGCAGCTTGAATAAGGAAAGACCTAAATGTCCAAATCTATTCGTCAACCTTAACATGTCAAATCATTGATAAATTCTGACAAAAATTAAAACATACATTTAGCTTCTTTCGCCCAAATCAGACAAATAGATTGTAGATAAATGCCAGGTGATGGAAAATCTTTTAACTTAAAGGCAGAACTTCCTTTTCTACAGCGGTCATATTGAATGTTACTCAAACTAGAACTTCAAATTACATTAGAATCTCTTTGTCAAGTGAAGACTGTTTCTTTTACCATTTTATACCATAATTATACTCTGCGGTCTAATCTGAAAATGTTTAATAGACAAACTGCACAATAAAAAAACCTAACGATCACTTAAACGTAGTCAAGACTTTGAGACAGTTGTCGAATCCCACTAAATCAGATGTAATGTTATTGCTTGTTATTATTATTCATATAATAACAAGCCAGTTAACTTTACATAACAGTACACGCCTCAGCATTTGTCTGTACAGTATCCCTTGCGGCAAATCCAGAGCACAGCAAAGTCTGATCTAGAGCTCATGTGATCAATACTCTTATAATGCTCTGCATTGTTAGGGTTGAGCAGAGCTCTGCTGTAAATCAGACATTATTAAATGCACAAATCTCTGCAAACTCAAAGCTAGTGTGCAGATGTACCTGCTGCAGTTGAATATTAAGAGTTTTACTGTTTCCGAGAGCACAAAAATGTTTTTTTCAGATTGCCCTTATTATTAAATGTTGTCCCACACAAGCTAATGGAAAGGTTTATTGATTTATTTATTGAACGCAACAACATAAACCATGACTTAGTTAAACGTGTACCTACAAACAGTTTGTCAAGTACGCTCAACACCTCATAAATTACTTCCCAACTCCTGGATGCTTTTGAAAAGGTTGAAAAGTAACAGATGTTTTTAATGTATAACTACCATGAAAAATAAAATGCCAGCTGTAGATAGACAAATCGCTAATGCTAGTTTTCAACCAGCTTAGCTAGTTAAGAAATGCGGATGGCTGTTCTATCAAATAAAAACTTCGCTGTAAACGACTTGGCTCCGTTTGTCTCTGTATGAGCCCTTGGCACTGTTCTGCACAGCTGTGAAGTAGAAGAAGAAAAAGAAAAGCAGACAAAAATAGAAATGAGTTAGTCAATGGTGCAAAACAGCTTGATTGACAGCTTCTTCCTATGCAATGTCCTTATTTACCCAGAGAAGCCCAGACAGATTTCCCTGTGGCAGCATCAAGCATGGGCTGCTTCCTGGCAATGCTGACTTTGATGTTGACATCACCCACTGTAGTGCCATTCAGCTGAGAGCAGAGAAAGAGTGGATAAACAAGGTCAGTTATGGTCTGAGTAAAGTATATGAGTATTCCAAGTTAAATAAAACTTAACCTCCAGCATCTGTCACATGCAAACTGCAGTAACTAGATATAATTAAAGGACAAATATGTTGTATTTAACCTGGAATATTCCTTTGATAAAAATGGCAGCGTATGTGTTGCATCTTAAGTCTTTTCAAACAGATATCTCATGGAAAACAGGATTTTTCTTGATCTTTTGAAATAAAAAGGTTATGTAGTACATACACTAACTTACATAACACACAACTCCCTTCCCAGTCCACTTGAAACATTTATGGCCATTCAGAAATACGTCACAATCCTGACCACATTAAAGGGATAATTTAACCCAAAAATGAAAATACTCTCATCATTTACTCATGCCATCCCATCTGTCAATGTCTTTCTTCTGCAGAAAACAAATGAAGATTTTCAGAAAAATATTTCAGCTCTGTTGATCCATACAATGCAAGGGAATGGTGGCAGGAAATTTAAAGCTCCAAAAAGGGATAATAAAAGTATCCATAAGACTCCAGTGATCAATATTTAAGTCCTTTTTTATTATAAATTCTTCACCCTGCCCAATAGGTGACGATATGCATGAATAATATGAATCACCAAAAACAGAAGAACTCTTAAGGAGAGAAGAGCACTTAGGAAAGTGTAATGTGTGCAGTAACAGTAAAATAAATTGTAAATATTGATCAGTTTCTCACCCACAACTATCATATCACTCCAGAAGACATTGATTAAACCACTGTAATCAATCATATTGATTACTTTTATGCTGCATTTGTGTGCTTTTTGGAGCTTCAAAGTTCTGGCCACCATTCACTTGCATTGTATGAACCTACAGAGCTGAAATATTCTTCTAAAAACCTTTGTTTGTGTTCAACAGAAGAAAAAAAAAAGTATACACATCTGTGATGGCATGAGGGTGAGTAAATGATGAGAATTTTAATTTTTCAGTGAACTATCCCTTTAAGACAACCCCACCTATTTACATATTAATGCCTATTCCACAGGAGACTATGATCTCAAAGGTACAGTAGCAAAATGAAAAAACACATGTTTAAGAGACTAATATTATTAAGTGGAGCCCATGAAAAAATAAAATGCTACAAAAAGTAGAATATGGCCCTTTTTGTAGTTTGTAACAGGTGGATGGGTTACTTACCTCTGCCACTACCTGGTCTGCTGACTCCATTTTTTCAAAGGTAACAAAGGCGCAACTGGTAAGAGGCAAGAATAGAAGGGGTGAAATACTGTATATGGTCCTATATCCTTCTCTTTGGTCAATAAAACTTTTTCAAATCTCAAAAAATCAGTCGTACTTGAGTGGAGAGTCAATTGAAAGGTCAATGATGTTGCCGTGCTGAGCAAATACAGAGCGCAAGCTTTCTTCCACTAAACCTGTGCCATACACGTACACTGTGTTTCCCTTCCGCAGGCCCCTGCGCTCTGAATACAAGTCTGACTCTCGACAGCATTAGAGGAGATATTTAGGGCTTCTGATTTTCACCCAAAAATTAAAATTCTAACATTACCCAAATGTCATTCCAAAACAGTTTGCTTGTTATATTTTTGATGGATTTCACAATAAACTCTTATAGAATGAAAAAGAAGATCATGTACATTCCTTAAAATTTCTCTTGTGTTCCATGGAAAAAGTAACAATTTGTGGTTTTAGAACAATCTGAGGGTGATTAAATAATGACAGAATTTTCATTTTTGGATTAACTATTCTTTTAACATCAGTAAGAACTATTAAACAGTGTATTGCTGCACAGATTCACTTGCGTCTGTATGGCCCGTCCGTCCCTCTCTCTGTCTTGCTCTCTATCTTGAACTCTGTTTCCATCGTGGCTCCTGTCCCGATCACGTTCTCTCTCTCTGTCCCGGTCTCTGTCGCGATCCCTCTCCCAGTCCATCTCTCGTTCCCGCTCACGCTCAACATCTCGACTTGATGACAAAGCTCCTTCATCATCATGAGAACAATCGCCAGGAACAAAACTATTAAAGGACAGAGAAAAAAAGCAGTCTGAACTATGACTGCAAGAAAAAGATGTATGTGTTTACAGAATTATTTGCTAAAATGAGCTTGGCAGTCTCACCTCTCATGCAGGGATTTCCTGTGGACTCGTTTACCAGACTGCATAGAGAAGAAACAAAAGACTAGTGATCCACTGATTGAATAAGCTCAACATCAGTTGTATTCTATATTAATGTATCATACGAAAACAGCCTACAGTTTGGCTAATGAACTTTATTATATGCCAAATGATTATTTTACTTGTGAATAGCATTATTATGTGTAATTATTCATTGAACTTAGATATATTTTATCTTATTGCTGTTGCATGATGTGTGTTACAGTTGGTTTACCACAGTTAAAAGGGATAGTTCACCCAAAGATCTAAATTCTGTCATCATTTACTTACCCTCATCATGTTGCATCAAATCTGTATGACTTTCTTTCTTCTGTGGAACAGAAGATATTTAGAAATATGTATCTGTGTTTTTTGACAATACAATGAAAATCAATGGGGTTCATTGTTGTTTTGGACCCCATTGACTTTCATTGTGTGGACAAAAACAGTTGAAATGTTCTTCAAAATATCTTCTTTTGTGTTCTGCAGAAGAAAGTCAGGTTTGGAGTGACATGAGGGTGAGTGAATGATGACAGAATTTTCATTTTGGGGTGAACTATCCCTTTAAGGGCTCTGATTGGAGCACTGCCTAACAATCCCTTAACTGTGACAAAACCACTGTATGCACTTATTTCTACAGTATAAACCAACATTACATCGGGAGGTTTCTCATCTGTGGAGACACTTCCCAGAAATGGCAGGAACGCTGGGGCAGGACCTTTCACTGGATCCTGGGGAAAAAGGAATTTCAAGCTTAGTATATGCAAATTTATGTCGACATGATCATGCTTCACTTATCCATTTACATTCTATAGATTGACAATATGAATATCTTGGCTGTCAAGAAATGTATTATTGAAGTTCAGTAGCAAACAACAGTACAAACAATTTGCTACTTAAGTACTAATGAGGTTAAAAATGTATTTTACCTTTAGTTTCCCCTCAAGAGTTCTAGAGCGCTTGAAGCCAGAGTTCTTGATCTCTGTTTTGATTGCACTTATCGCTCCAGACTTGATCAGCATTTTCGCCTGTTCTGTCAATGTCGCCGTGTCCACCACCGGCCGATCTGACAAGGCTTATCATAGAGAGAGAGAGCCATGCAAACATATTTCAGGAACACCTAGAAAACTTCCAGAGATTGACTTACTGCGCTTCAGTCCAGTCTGACTGGAGATTTGTTTCTTTAGAGCCAATAGGGCCTAATAGAACAATAGGGCCTGCAAAACAGAAAAGAGAATAGATAATAATGCATTTAATATGGATTATTAACATGCTGGTGTTAGTGATTAAAGATGTAGCCAAACGTTCAACATGTGAAAATATAATATATATAAAAATTTTAAAAAAACTATTTAGACAGCCAGTACCCCCGCCCCATGGATGGTGACCAACACTTTGAAGCTCAAAAAAGCACATAAAAGTGGCATAAAAGTAATCCATAAAACTCCAGTGGTTTAATCCAAGTCTTCAAAAGCAATATGATAGGTGTGGGTGAGAAACAGATCATTATTAAATCCTTTTACTATAAATCTCCACTTTCACCTTGTTATTTTTATTATAATTTTGCCGATTCACATTCTTCGTGCATATTGCAACCTACTGGTCGAGCTGGTCAAAGGTGGAGATTTACGGTAAAAAAAATGACTTTAAATGTTGATCTATTTCACACCCACAACTATCACATCACTGAATACATGGATTAAAACAATATTTTATGGATTATTTTTCTGCTGCCTTTATGTAGTTTTTGGAGCTTTAAAGTTCTGGCCACCATTCACTTTCATTGTATGGACCCACAGACCTGAAATATTCTTCTAAAAATCTTTATTTGTGTTCTGCAGAAGAAAGAAAGTCATCCACATCTGAGATAGCGTGGAGGTGAGTAGGCCTAAATGATGAGAGAATTAAATTTCTGTATACTATCCCTTTAACATTTGTTGGCCACTACATAATTCCCATTCTTCCATTTGTGTTTTTCCTAGTTTTGTTATTTCATACTTTACTATTATTCTAAAATGTGGTAAATAGTTTTAAGAGTTATAGTAATGAAGGCTGAGCATTTGACTGGTAGTGTACATATAGATGGTAAATATATACCAAAAGATTTAATAAACACAACTAGATTTCACCTTTTTCTTTAACTTGGCATTTTTCTTCTGCATTGCTTCTTCCTCTTCTGTTAGTGAGCTGGGAAATATCGCCATCTCACTGGATCTCTATGCAAATGAATTCTATGCAAATGAATTCTATGCAAATGAAAGTCGCGCACGATGTAAATAAATCTAATTAAAATAGTGAAACTCAATGAATCAACATCAATCAATGAAGAGAAATATGTTATCAGTTTTTTGTGGTTGCGTCCCAACGTTCCGTTAATAAACGTTAATTTAATATATGAAATTAACTCGTTTTCAGATGATCAGTTTGTGGGAATGAGCGTCTTTTGCGGCATAATTTGACGCAGAAATATGACGCCATATGTTGTTATCCCATAGACATTCGATTGCTGCTGCTCCTTTTTCTTTATTAATTCATGTTTTTATTTTATTTTTTGTTATTTATTTATTATAAAATATATTTTTTTTTTTAAATAATTTTTTTTTTTTTAAATATACTTTCACTTATACTATACAGTTCAATGTCTGCCTATTGTTAATATCTGTTTCTTTGTTGCCTGTTTGTACATGTGACTGGTTTCAGTATAAAAACATAATAAAATAAATTCACACAAATTAAAAAATGGTTAAAAACCCAAACACATTCAATAAAAGCAAGTACATTTAAAAAAATAATAATTATATGAGGTTTTATGTCGGTTGACAACCCAGCTTCCGGTTCATTAACGCCACCGACCAGACTGGAGTGTGAAGCATCAATGGGAAGATATCTTAATATTGCACAATATTTTTTCATTTGTTCTGTAGATCCTTTAAGCAGAATCCTGTATCTCTTACTACTTTAATAAGCTCTGACCTTTCTTTTGCATACTTTGTACATTTTATTAGTACATACTCTATATTCTCTGCTTGACCACAATTAGAGATTGTTACACTGGCCTATTTCATGTTTTCCTATTATACATAATAAATTATTTAACCTAGTATGACCTATTCGGATGCCAGTGATAACTGAATCTTCCTTCCTGTTATTATAAACTATTCTCCCATTGCCTACTTGTCGCTGAATATTATGTCTGCTTCTTGCCATTCATTATTACCATTTTCTTTAATATTTCCTTTAATCTCTTCCTTACTGAGTGTCACTTGTTTGTCTGTATCCGTGTGCTTTAGTGCTTGTTTGGCTAGTTTATCGACAAATTAATTACCCTCCACTCCCACATGAGCTGGTACCCACAAAAACATTATTAAGATTACATTTATGATTCTTAACAAACTTGCGAGAATCTCATAGATAATGTCTTCCTTTAAGAATGCAGTCCCCTTGCAAGGCTTGACAATGCTGCATGAGAGTCCGTACATATTACTACTGTCTTTGGTTTTACATCTACCCACTGGAGAGCTCACAACACTGCAATTAATTATGTTGCATACACAGATCTATGATCAATTATTATTTTCTTAATACTGTTTAGGGATTTTGGAATATATACTGCAGCAGCTGTGTGACCAGAGATTGGACCTTTGGATCCATCAGTGCATATATGTAGCCTTGATGAATACACCTGATCTATACTGCTGGACAGTGACCTCCTAAGAGACATCTTTCTCATTTTTGATTATGTTTTGCAATTGTAGGTCAATAATAGGCATAGTATATATCCATGGGGGAACATTAGATAAAAACACAGTAGTGCTGACTGCATATTCTGCAATACCAACTGTCTGTGCTTCCCTATAAGCAGTCCATCCAAAGCTTTTAATGATATTATTTCCATGTTCCCAACACTCCTCCACCACACTCTTTACTGGTTGACTTTCTTTATGACCTTTCACAATAGCCCAATAAGTCATTCTCAATTTATACCTAAGAAGATATAAAGGAGCATCCCCAACTTCTACAGCAAAGCTTCTATCTTTTAAATTATGGATGCAGATGCAAATCCATAAACTATACTCCCATAATCCAAAATTGATCTGATTAATGTACAGTATATTCTTTTCATTGACAATCTACAGGCTCCCATTTCAAACGATGGGTTGCTGCAGGGCAAACCAATTTAAATGAAATGAAATCATTTGTCGATCTTTATTTGTAATAAAGGCTTACTAAACTAATTTAACATCAAATGTCACACAGACTGACCACGATATTATCAAGGACTAGTGTAAACAAAAATAATAAATATCTTCCATCGCTGCAGTGAGTGACATGACAGAATATGTAAGGAAATGTATCGCCAGTCATTAGTTCAGGATTCTAGCTGCTTTCTGTTTTAAAACTGGCCTGACTAGTTCCAGCGGTACCAATGTGCTGTTGTTGTTCTGTGTGTAGATTTGCCACCAGCGGGTCCAGATGATTTGCTCCTGTCTCTGCTGGAGATGGGCTGCTCTGGGAGATTTGAGCTCATCACACACCAGTTGTCCAAAAATGAACCTCTGCATCAACAGAGCAAAGTACTCCACTCAATCACATACATAATAATGTCTGGTTTATAAAATATTCCTATTTGATCAATATTTTATTTGAGAGTTACATTTTACATCACAGTTTGCCATTTTTTTATCTTTTCAGCTGCTCCATGGGCACAGTATGTTTTTGGAATGACATCACTTCCTGTTGCTTCTCTCGTTTTAGTTGAACAGGATAAGCATGTGCTTTGATGCAAATGGAAACCGCTGCATCACACATTTCTTTGCCTTGATGCACATTGTGTATGTAACCTTCTGTGACATCCTGAAGACCTTTTAGACAACTATATATAATTACTCCGGATCATTGCAGATACAAGGAAATCTATTGATGAAAAAAGTACAGTTCTCAGTTGTTTCCAAGTCATCACTGAATTATTGTTAGATGTGATACATTCATAAAGATATGATGCTGTCATTTAAACAATTACATTTCTCTTTCATGAGGCCATTTCCGGCCACTTTTCAAGTCATTGAGCCAATAGTTAATACATCAATTTAAACTGTATTCTCCTCTTGTTTTGGTAGGGTTGCGCAGCGTGGCAGACGCTGTTGAATTATTACTCTCAGAGGCAGCAGACTCCAGTGGTGGCGTTCACATTCTCACAGACGCGCTGTGATAGACCTTTGAACACTCTGGATCTGACCAGCTCCATTGAGAAGATCGAGATCCACTCCTTCTTCCAGAAAAGCCTGAGCAGGCTGAGAGGAGGAGATTGGTAACTGCCTCAGGTACCTGGGATTTCATAGACCAATACTTTATAGAGAACAGAATAGGTGATGGTGAAAATAGTTAAAATATACATTTAAAAGGATACTTCACCCCCAAAAAATTATTTACTCACCTTCATGCCATCACAAATGTGTTTGAATTACTTTCTTCTGAAGAACACCTTTTCAACAAAGATTTTAGAAGTATATTTCAGCTCTGTAGGTCCATACAATGCAAGTGAATGGTGGCTAGAACTTTGAAGCTCCAAAAAGCGCAAATGCAGCATAAAAGTAATCCATGCAACGCCTGTGGTTAAATCTATATATTCAAAAGTGATATGATAGGTGTGGGTGAGAAACAGGTTAATATGTAAGTCCTTTTTTACTATAAATTCTCCTCCCTGCCCAGTAGGTGGCAATATGTACAAAGAATACGAATCGTCAAAATCAAAAGAAGATAAAAGTGAAAGTGGATATTTATGGTAAAAAAAAAGGACTTAAATATTGATCTGTTTCTCACTCTTCAGAAGACATGGATTAAACCACTTTTATGCTGGCTTTATGCAATTTTTGGGGCTTCAAAGTTTTAGTCACCATTCACTTGCATTTTGAGGGCCCACAGAGCTGAAATATTCTTCTAAAAAACTTAATTATTGTTCTGCAGAAGAAAGAAAGTCATACACATCTGGGATGGCATGAGAGTGAGTAAATGATGAACTTTCCCTTTAAGCAATATAAGTCTATACCTTAATAAGTCATTTAAATACATTAAATTACCATCAAATAAATAATGTTAGATGGATTGTGCTACAGTTTATTGAGAAAATACTATAAAAAAATATAGCATGGCCTTGAGTGCCTTAAATGTTATTAAATGGTTATTACATACTGAAACTATTAAGGATGCAATTTTTCATTAAAACAATAATTTATTAAATAAATTAATTCATCTGTCCACAAGAAAATATAGTCCCTGACATAACAGAGTTTAGCTATAAAGCAAAAACAATGGTCGGCTGCTATGAGTGATGCACAGTGATGCATTTAACAGTACATCTGCAGTGACCAATTAGTATTCAGCATCAGAACTATACGTTTGATACATTTGTAAAATGTAAACATTGAATTTAATAGAAAATGAGGCATAAACATTTGCTGAAATTAATGCTTATTTTACACAATAATCCTTCAAATGTATTTTTAAAAGCAGAAATGTATTTGCATTTCCATTGTCAAGACTTAATTATTGTCATTCTTGTTATGAGAACCTCTTCTCCAGAGCTTTAGTGAAGGTTTGTGTTATTAACTAATATAGTTATATTAGTCAATCTTTCATACAGATTGTTTACAGCCGCTGTCGTGTTGGTCAATCCAGGTTGACACAAGTTTTTAATATTAGTAGAAGCTTCACCGTCATTCTGCCAGAATCCATTATCCCTGAAACAAGTTTTATTAGACTGTACTGCTCTTAACCCCGTGAGAAACCTTTTTTATTCAGTCAGCACTCAGGAAGAGATTTTTAACAGTCAAACCGATGTTTTTAGGAAAAACTGTTAGAGTTTTTAGGAAAAATAGATTTTAAAAAACTTTCATAGAATTCCTTACACATTTCTCGCCTTGGAAATATCCATAGAAGCTGGCATTGGCTTAAAAATAAACAAACAACTAATTTCATATGAGCTTTATTTTATTGTATTAATCGAAGGAGTTGACCACTAACAGTCATTCTCCCTGTCAGGTGCTGTTTGCCACAGAGATGTTTGCGATGGGTGTGAACATGCCTGCCTGGACCGTTGTGTTTGACAGCATCTGAAAACATGATGGCACTGGCTTCAGAAACCTGCTCCCTGGTTAAAACACTTTTCCTTTGTATTTCTGTTCCAAAACCTAGTGAGCTGCCTTGCTGTCCTCTGTAGGCAGCTTCCTAGGTTTTCAAGCAGAGTTTTTGTGCACGTTTACATGTTTGTTATTTGTAAACAAACCCTGGCGTGCATCTATTTAGCTTGCTTATTGCAATTGATCTAAATTAAAATGATAATCATCTTATTATCATAACAATATCTAATATATAGAAAGGAGCTGTCAGATACCTGTTGGTGGAGTTGACAGAGACTGGTGATGGCCAGGTGTTGGGTTAATTAGCCGTGGCTAATGAATGAGCACATTAAATATTCTTGGACAGTGCAGATGTTTGTGCACATTTCTGGACTTTATTCTGATGCCTGTGAAAACGGTGGCAGGCCTTTGATGTGTTGGACACATCTGCGTTTGTTTAAATACATTTTTCCTTCTAATAATAGTGTGCATGTGATAAAGGAAGCGTGAGCCATTGCAACAAGAAATGTTGCATATTTCCTAAAGCACATAAATTCAACTATAAATATTTCATGATGATCTTTCATTGCATCTAGAAGATGTCCTCAGTAATGTAATGAAACCAACTTGTGTGCGTGTGTTCAAATGGCGGTCCGTGCTGTCAGAAGACATTTGAATGCCAGAGGAACAGTCATCATCCTCTGTAAGGCTGGAGTTCATGATATGGGAGATCTTCACGCTATGATGCTGGTCAGTTCAACCTCAACACATATCTACCTTAGTTAATTATATAGACATTACTAAAACATTTATGCTTAAATTTGTGGCAGGTCAGAGAATTAGCTTGAGATTTAAGAATTACTTAAATGAAGGAATTTTAGAATCTATGTTTCTTGTAGGGTTAGAGGTTTTTACAAGATGTCGACCGATGAATCATTTTACTGATTAATCTATGCCTTTAGTTGCTTTTTGGAACTATCGTTATTTGCAAAATATCTAGGCCGATGGTTTTTGATAGTATTTATTTTTTTTTTGTCTCTGTGTTCCTCCTCTGGAAAGTGGACAGTTAGAATGCATTTCATCCCTCTACATAGCGAGTAAATCACTGTTAAAATATGTCTGTTATTAGCCACTGGCTAGTAAATATTCAGATTTTACTCACCAGAGATTGAGTTGTTTAGTGGCGAAGAAAAACTTAAGCACCACAATATTTTTACTGAATAAGAAGCTGGCGATTAAGGAGCTGGATTCAGCCTCATCTTTTACTGTGTGTTGCATCTCGTGAGCGCACACTCTGAAGAAAATTGAACTTATTTGGCAGCAGTGGGTCCATATCTGTCGCGATTGCTTTAGTTCAGCCATGGTATGCCATAATTACGTTTATAATGCATTTATCGAACTCTGATTTTGGTTAAACTTTTTCCCAATGTTTTTACAACATTCTCTGTTTTAAAGCATGTCTTTAGACATTTACATTTATGCATTTGGCAGACACTTTTATCCAAAGCAACTTACAGTGCAATTATTACAGGGACAATCCCCCAGAACAACCTGGAGTTAAGTGCCTTGCTCAAGGGCACAATGGTGGTGGCCGTGGGGTTCGAACCAACAACCTTCTGATTAACAGCCCTGTGCTTTAGCCACTATGCCACCACCACTCAGACCAGTTATGCACCTGCTGGACAAGAAAATCATACACATTATACAAGTAAAAGTTTCCTTTTGCTTCGTTCTGTGAATTGTGTGTCCAAAGACGGTGACCCAGACACCCATTTTCATTTCACGTCTCTTTAAAATCCTTTCTGTTATTTACATTCAGTTGGTGATCAAAATGTAAAAAAAAAAAAACAGTCTAATTATACAGTTCATTGCTTCGGGTGACGGAACAACAAATGAGCAACTCTTGTTAATATGCATTGCACTCAATCAACCTTAAACACTCACAAAGCTGCTGGTTCTCTTAAAGAGACAGTAACAATTTAGTGCTTGTTACGCATATAAATGTCAACTCAATGTAAATTGCACAAACATATAAACAAACATATTTGTTTTTAATTGCCTAAGCAAGATCTAATAAAAGACGGTCACGATACACCCTCACTATGCCCTTGTTTTGTGGCTACGTGACTTTTTGTTGTGATTTGCTGATATTGCTTAAGGCAGATCCATCACAAGTAGCACTGAAATTCAAGGGCTACCTCCCCCCACCCCCATCCCCTGGAATCTACACCCCTGCTGAAATTATTTTATTTTTACATGTGGAATTATATTTAAATTATTAGGTTCCAACCTTGTGCATATTTAGAAAATGTGTATGACATTTCAAACAGTGACAACAGCTTGTATCATTATTAGAAATGCAATTTATTGACACAAACTAAAATGTGATCAAGTCACGAATTACTGAGATCACATTTTTTCCCTATTCTGATGGTTGATGTGAACATTAACTTAAGCTGCTGACCTGTATCTGCTTGATTTTAGAGCAGATATCAGAGAAGGATGAGGGTGGGCTGATCTCTGTTGGGATTGTAATCTTTGTGCTCATCAGCTCTGTGTCTGTAGGTGCCATGGTAACAGCAGCTGATGCTGTAATCACACAAGGCCTGCTGGTGTATGTCAACCCCATTTCCCCTCTCTAATTACACTGGAAGAGCACAAAGAGCAATGACGTGCGCTGATCCTTAGATTGTGTCTCGATACTCTTATTTATAGTGGTTTGACGACAGGTTGTTCTTATTTTTTATGTCTGTAGTCCATGTTCTCCAATAACCTCAATAGCTACAGAAGACTTTATGAGGCCGCTGTTCACAATCACAGCATGCAAATTTGAGTTTTGGTTTCCAGTCAATTAATTTGAATGGACTATGCAGATGATATGGGTTGAATTATTGAAGAACACAGAAAGGTGGCATTAGAGTGTGTTGTTCTCATCAACAGGGGAAACCGACAGTGCTGCAGTCTCAGTTCAGACGGATCTACACAATGATCCTGAACCTGCTGCGTGTGGAGGCCCTGAGGGTCACTGACATGATGAGGGGGATCTTCTCTGAGAGAAGATACAGAGATACACAGGTAAAACAGACTCATTTCCAGCAGTGTCTGAGGGAAGATGAAAATCTGTAGGGTGTTTCTAATTTTACAAAAAGACTGAAATATGAAATGTGTGATGACATGTTTTGAAATTCTCATTCTCTTTCTGTTTTTGACTTTTTTCTCTGACAGGCCAATGAGAAAAGAATAAGCATGCTGAAATACACACTCTCTTCTCTCCCTCCTCTGGACACTGAGGGTCAGTTGTCTGACTTACTGTCATATTATCACACCATCACAGAGCTGCGCATTACTGCAGAGATCCTGCAGGTACACACTCACATTTGCAAACACGTGTGCAATTATATAAACTCACTGTATTTTTCACATTATCACATTATTTGACATTTAATTCAGTTTAGTGTGCAATGCAAAATAAATTAAATAATTTTTTTTCACTTTTAGTGAAATTTTTATGTATAATCATGTCCACTCACTTGAGATAAAGACTTAAGTCATATCACAAACCTATCAAAAGAGGTTTTATTCTAGAGGGAACGCGAATCTAGTGGACTCTCCTAGGGGAAAAGAGCGCACTTGATCACCTCAGTGGAGGGGAAAGGCACTATGTGCAAGCGGAACACCTGGTCAGACGTTCCGCATTTCCGAGTTCTACGTGTTCGTACATGAGAGAACACGGGCCGAGACCGACTCAACCCTGAGATTGTAAAATCTCGTAAAGGTATTTGGTGTTGTCCAGCCCGCTGCTCTACAGATGTCTGCTAGGGAGGTGCCGTTTGCCATTGCCCACAAGGATGCCACACTTCCCATCGAGTGTGCTCGAACCTGCATAGGGATGGGCACGGCCTGTGTGTGATAGGCCAAGGCGATGGCATCAATGACCCAGTGGGAATGCCTCTGTTTGGAGACAGTGTTCCCTTTCCGCTGTCCACCAAAGCAGACAAAGAGCTGCTCAGAACATCTAAAGCACTGCGTGCGGTCCACATAGTTACGCAAAGCACGTACCAGACACAGCAACGAAAAGGCTGGGTCTGCCTCCTCCCGGGGCAGCGATTGCAGGTTCACTACCTTGTCCCTGAAGGGGGTCGTAGGAACCTTGGGCATGTAGCCCGGTCGCGGTCTTAGGACGACATAGGTGTCTGCCAGACTGAAATCCAGGCAAGTGTTGCTGACAGAGGTAGCCTCCGCTAGGGAGTACCAGAGCGGGCAGTGGGTTCGGTGTCGAGGCAAGATAGAGACATGGAAGTACGCGTCCTTCAGGTCTATTGCTGCGAACCAATCTTGATGCCGGTCGTCCTCAATCTCATGGGAAGAAGGAGTGATGCGGGTGGCGGCTGGAGTGGCGTTCCTCTTTAAGAAGGACAGCCATGACCGCAACGTTGCCATAGTAAGGTTCTTGCAGTGAGAACATGAACCATCCACAAACGCAGCCTCGGTGTGATCGTGGCCCAGACACACGAGGTAGAGCCTGTGACCGTCAGGAGCAGAGAGAAATCTACCGCATCCAGGAACTACACAGGGGCGGAAGGGCATCTTTAAAAAGACGTGTCCTGAAAAGGACATTCAACGCCAGCTGTGTATTGCTCTTTTAGAGAAATGCTCTCTTTTAGCAACACTGTCGAAGCGCCCAGGGGCAAAGCTGCACTGCCGTGCAGAGAAGGAGAATGCCGCTGATATGCACTATAGATCCAACAGCATAAGCTCTGCAGAGGTGAGTGGAACAGCAGTGATCTCAGCTCGCTGATCGCACAACCGCTCGGCTCCGAAGAAGAAATCTGAATGAACAGTGGCATGATTCCCTCCTTTTATACCCGTATGTCCGGGGGAGGGACATGCAAATTGTCTGCCAAATTCTCATAGGCCTTTTCTCAAGTTCAGAGGTAACCGAGGCCTTCAAGAAAGTCCCCTAGTGTCGCTTCATTCGACACAACGCCGAAGTGAGCGACAGATGGGAAATACAAATAATATGAGAGAGTTTTTTTTTTTGTGAGTTAGAGATGGATTGAAGTGAACAGAAAGATGAGAGGGTAGTCTTCACCCCATTATACACTGCATCAAAATATGTTTTTGATTTTTTTAGTTTTGGCTAGTTTTCCAATAGAAATATCTAGAACTCCTTTAAAACAATGTGCATTTTCTTTAGCAGCTATACTGCAGAAGATGCTTCAGAATTCGCTTCATGTGTGTATGTGCGTGTTTTGAACATGTGTGAATTTGCATTTGTGGAACAGCAGTGGTGAATAAATTAAAATTCTCTTCCTAGACTTGATCCACCAGGTCAGACCATTTCCATAGCAACTCAAGAGCTCCTGCGATTGGCCGAGGCTAATCCTGACGGCATTGCGACCCTTGACCCAATGAATGATCTGCACCTGAAGGCTGTGGATGTAGTGGTGGGGGTGACAAGACAATGAGTGTTGCAAGACTGCCTGAAAGACTTACAGTGTTTTCACTTACCCACATTCACTGAACAAGTCTGTCCTCGTCCATCCATCCAGTTTTCATTCATTCAGATTCATTATGACTTAGCTTTCATCAGACAAAGAAAAACTGTCATCTCTAAATTCAAGTGTTAACTCTGCTATATTTTCTGGTCCAATCCATAGTATGTATTTGGCATAGTAACTCTCCTAGGCACCTAGACCTCAATGAGGTGGGATAAAGATGTGTCTCATTTGCTCTCAGTAATCACTTCTACACTTCACCTTCTGCTATTTGCTGATGGAATACAGTGATAAACTCATCTTCTCTCTCCCAGTGAATATCTTGATCAGTTTGCATGTGTACAGGAGAGGATGAGTGTACAAGAGGAGATGAATGAACTTCTGTTCCTGGTGTCTGATCAGTCATTGATACTACTGCCTGAGTACCATCAGAGAATCAAGGTCAGTTCAACACTCAACTGAATATCTACATTATAGATGGATATGTGCCAATTGCACAGTCCAAACATTTTTCCATATAGATTGGTAAAAATAAACCCATTGATATCTGTAATAATTGGACCTCGCAGTTGTAATAATACCAACGAGGGATGAACATATTTTTCATGTAAATATGCAGACATAGAGTGAGCTGTCCTAATAAAGTCTTGGGATGCACCTACATAAAATGTTGGCAAAAATCCAGTATTTATTCTTTTATTTTAGGACCAATTACTAATGTGATGGAAGATATTGTAAAACTATTTAATTTTGTCTTTTCAAAGTGTTTACTGTTGGAATTGTAAATAATTAGCTCTCATATTATCCACTTAATATTGAACCAATGCCATAAATGTTTGAGGCCAACAGTGATGATAAAAAAAGATTTGTATGCCTCGCTCGCACAACGCTGACAGAGTATATGTGATTCCAGCGTAAGCCATCTTTTCCAACTCATTAAATATCCTATTTTCTGTATAGAAAGTCTCATTTTTGATGCTCTTTTGGCTAACTTTATTTGTAACATCCGGCATAGAAACAAATAGGCCTTGATTTTATTCACTTTCAGTATCAGATCAATGGCAATAATTAATCAGGCTATTATCAATAATAATGATAAATGCTATTATTGGCTGATTCTGATCATATTGGCTGATATGATAAATCTATTGCTTTTTTTTTTTCTTTTTATAGAATTATACATGACTTTCAGGGATAGATCACCCACAAAATGAAGTTTCTCTCATGATTTGCTCACCCTCCTGGCATCCCAGATGTGTATTACCTTGTTCTGTAGAACGCAAACTAGAATTTCTAGAAGAATATTTCATATCTGTAGGTCCATACAATGCAAGTGAAAGGGTGTCAAAATTTTGAAGCTCAAAAATCCACATAAAGGCATCATAAAAGTATTCCGTAAGATTCCAGTGGTTAAATCCATATGTTCAGACATGATATTATAGGTGTGGCTGAGAAACAGTTCAATATTCAAGTAATTTTTTATCATAAATTCTCCCCCCTACCCAGTAGGAGGCAATATGCACAAAGAATGAGAATCACCATAAACCAAATGAGAAGAAAGAGAACGTGAAGGAAATAGAACTTCAATATTGACCTGTTTCTCACCCACAACTAACATATCACTTCAGAAGATTTGGATTTAACAACCAGAGTCATCTGGAGTACTTTTATGTTGCCCATATGTGGATTTTGGAGCGTCACATTTTTGGCACCCATTCACTTGCATTGAATGGTCCAACAGAGCTGAGATATTCTTCTAAAGATCTTTGTTTATGTTCAGCAGATGAAACAAAGTCTTACACATCTGGGATGGCATGAGTGTGAGTAAATAATGAAATAATTCTCATTTTGTGAACTAATCCTTTAAGTGAAATGAGGTTGCAAAACATAATGTACAGTTCAGCTACTGTAGATGGATAACTGTTAAACTAAATGTTTTCACCAACATTTCAATACTTTAGCATTCCAAGATCACCTAAAGTATTGTGTTAAATATAATATTAAATATTTCCAAATGTTACAGATATTTGAGACCATTGCCAGTGATTACACTAGGGTTTTCTATTCCCAGGTGCTGGAATATATCTTTATTTAAGTATGAATGCACATACCAGGCCTTTAAGCTACCAAGCCTAAATTCTAACTAAATATATCATTACATTAGCATGAATAATTTAATGCTGTATGCAATGTTCAAGACTAATTCATGCCCGAGATCACAAAATCTGGAATTGTGTTTTGTTAAGCAAGTAATCTAATAGATGACGCACACCTCAAATGTACAGAGCATTGTATTTGCTCAAATATGCCTGTCCCAAAGCTTATGGAAGTTTGGATAGCTCACTAAGCTGAACATCATAGTGTTTATCAGAGTGTAGTGAATGCAGTCTGCCCACGTTGGATGCCTTTAGCAAAGAGGAGAGTTGCACAAACCATGTCTGTGTGTTGTTGAATGGCACAGAAACATGGAAGTGCTTTAAAGGGACCGTAAATAACTCATGACGGGAGATTGATAAGTGCACTAGAGTTTTTATAGTTCACAGAATGTCAAACCAATGTGCAAATGCTTTTACTGTTCGAACACTGTGAGGTGAGGGTGTACAGGTGATGTAGTCGCAGTTTGACTGTCGGATGACATTTCTTGCCTTGCTCTAGATGTGTAAGCACTTAGACTGCAGATGGAGAAGAGAGTGGAATATAGGACAAAATAGACTGATGCTGTGCTGTACTGCATGTGCTGTGCTAAGAGTCAAGTCATTTTTATTTGTATAGCGCCTTTCACAACACACATTGTTTCAAAGCAGCTTTACAGAAGATCAGACATTAACAGAAGATAAAACTGTAATGTCTATGATGTCTTAGAGTCATCATTGTGTAATTAGATAAAATACTGTTTTGAATTGTGTTTAAAAATAAGTAATTAAATAATAATTGTATTAATAACCCCAGTGAGCAAGCTGAAGGCGAATGTGGCAAGGAACACAAAACTCCAGAAGATGTTGATTAATGGAGAAAAATAACCTTGGGAGAAACCAGACTCACTGTGGGGGCCAGTTCCCCTCTGGCTAACATCATGAATATAATGCCAATATTACTTATGTATAGTGCAAGTCATGGTTTAAAATTATTAAACTAAGTAAGTGTTAAGGGTCAGTGTTTAAACATCGATTTTGTTTGAACTGTAAGATTAATGACCAATGTCTTTGAATTCAGTCCTGGAATAACTTCAGAAGTTCACATAGATGCAATTGTCCTTGTTGGTTGGCTGATGAAGGCATTTGTTGGCAATTAATTGATAGTCGATGTATTTCATTTCAAGAGTGTAGTCCATCAATAGGCCGAGGTGATGCAGGCAGAGATCAATGAGGTGCATCGCAGTTCGACCTGGATGGTATTTGTGGTGGGGTCTGTCCTAAGTCCAAGGTTCAGGCAATGGCATATGAAGTATCCCATGTCTTATGGTTGGAGTTGGCATCAGTTCGTCCTCTGAAGTCCATCATAATAGACTGAAGTGATGTTTGGCTGGCACCGGCTGCTATTAGTCATCATCACACAGCGACACAGCAGTGGACTCCAACACCAAGCAGGAATGGAGCTGGATCCAGACGTTTCTGGTGACCTCAGTCCCGATGTTGAGACAGGGAGACAAATAAAATAAATATTAGTATAGATGCCATTCAATTTATTGCAGCGTTATAGATCATGATCACTGTTTCTGGCTCCGGCACACCTAACTAAAGCAGCCTAATTGTGAGTTGATGGATAAATTAGATGTATGCTTGGCTAAATAGATGAGTCTTTAGTCTAGAGATGCCTATTTGTAGGGGGATTGGGGTAAGATGTGCCACTTTTTACTTCAATACAATCAATACAAGCTAAGCTCAGTTGTCAGCATTTGTGTAATTATGATGTAATTAATGATTACCACAAAAATTATTTGAACACCTCCCTGAAAAGTAAAGATTGCGGTTACATTGGAAGTGAATGGGGCCAATCCATAAATGTAAAAATACATTTCAAAAGTATAGCAACAAGGCATGATCATTACATATGTGTAACAAGCTCGTAGCTCTTCATCAAATGAGGAACTGAGAGATGGCAAAATACAACAATAGGAATTTATTATAAAAATAAAAACTATTTTTAGAAGAAACTCAATGTTCATAAGAACAGCATGGTCTGGGGGGGGGGGTGCGGAGCTCTCTCTCTCTCACACTGGCATCTGGCTCGCCCTTAAATCTGTCTCCACTCTCACTGCAATGACAAACAGCTGTTAGAGACAATCAATGACTGGTGATGACCCTCACCGTTCTCATCTACCGATCTCGCTCTCATTTACAAGCCAGCGCTCGGCCACTAACCCCCACCACCACCACAGTATGTTACCATGACTTTAATGATAACAAATGACATCCCAGAGGAAATGTCTTATAAACATATTACAGATGAGCAAACAACCTAAAAAAATAAGTCTTTCACACTTCAAATAGATGTCTGGGTGATGTACGTGTGCTATCATGGTAGAAAAGATTACCACTTCTCTCATGTGCTTCTTTCAAGCACAGACAGCAGTATATGATGGGCCCTTTCTAAATATAGTCACATGACAATTTCTTAAACATTTTGCTAGATTAAGGGACTGACACAACTTACCCAGTTACTAGGGCTGGGTATCGATACAGATTTCCATTCCATTCCCATTTCAGTACAGTTGTATTTGATTCTGATTCATTTGGATGTACACTATTTGTTCTAATGTTCATTTTGCTAACATCTGACAAACTCTTTTGCAGCTAATGCTGTACATTATACACTGAACCTGCTATCTTGGTACATTATGAAAATATTAATTGAAAAACATAACATGACCCAAACTATCCTGTTCATTTGCTGTATTTTTAACAGATATAATAAACACAACTAAAACTGAAGTCATAGTGAAAGATCGATCTTGGAATTTTAAAGCTGTAGTGTGTAACCTTTACTCTGTTCAAATACTTTCTCCTATCCCAGCTTCAATCTGAAGTAATTTCTTCAACACCAACCGAAATTGCAAAAAAAAAAATTGTTTTCAAAAAAGCTTTCTGAATTGTCCCTTCATCTGCTGTTGGTCAAACAAAGAGATAGTTGAGTAATGTTGTTGGGGCGGGTGCAAGCGGGTCGCTCGAAACAAACACAATTTTCAAAGGTCAGAGAGAAAGAATGCTTACAGTTCTCGAAAAAATGGGGGTAGGGGAAAGAATTTTAACACAGAAACAGTTACATCAATTTTAAAGGAATAGTTAAAATAATTCTCATCATTTACTCACACTCATGCCATCCCAGATGTGTGACTTTCTTCAGCAGATCACAAAAAATGATTTTTAGAAGAATATTTCAGCTCTGTAGGTCCATACAATACAAGTGAATGTTGACCAAAAATTTGAAAAATTGTGTTTTGTGTGTTGTAGCCATTTGCTGAGATTGCAGAGTTGACAGATGTCACTCACTTCACTCAAACCTGCGTGTCTTCCCGATAGAACTGATTATACAGCATTAAAAGAAGCTGTATCAGAAATTCTTTTGAACCCTGGCTTCATCCATTCTATGAACAGGTCTATTCCAGGGGTCTTCACACTTATTTTTAGGACAAGGACACCTCGATGGATAGTGAGACGGAGCTGGAACCCCCAGTTATGTATTGTATAAAACTGAGTGTTGCATTTTAGGCCTGGCCTAATAACATGCGTATAATACCATATTATATTTAAATATGTGATGCTTGTATTGCAAAGACATTAAAATAATAATTAATGCATAAAGTCATATTCTAATACATTACTTTTGAATACAATTTAATGTTGGAGGGAAAAAATAGCTTCTTTCGCTTTGGTTGATGTTAACTTAATTTTGCATTCAGTATTTATTTTTTTCCCCACAGAAAAATATGGTTAAGTTCAAATAGTAGATGGAGAACCCTCTGTTGAAGAACCCTGGTCTATTCACTATTATTTTAAGCTTTTGTGTAGTATTATATTTCAGTTATGCTTTAATTTTTGTCTTTGTGTCGTCATTTAAACCCAATTATATATTCTTTTTAATTTTGGTTGATTATGCATATCCCAAATTGGTAGCCACGGGTGGGCTGGACTAGGCCCTCACAGAATATTATAGATTATACTCTGACTTCAAATATATATATATAATGTAAAACAAGAAATCATAAATTCAGATTTTTTAAATGTCTATTTTCAAGCAAATTTGTGAAACTGAAAAAAATCAAATAAACTAGTAAATAAACTGCAACAAAATCGAACTGGCAGCATCGCTGTCAATCAACTCCTCTTGAAACGTAATTGGTGCTCCAGAATGGTAGTTGATAAATGAAAATGCAAGCATGACAAATAGGCAAAGCAAACACCAGTTTTTAGTTATTTTAATAATAATAATAAAAAAGATGAATTAGGACATTGTCACAAAACATATATATGCTCACCCATTTTTATTGTGGCCCATCCAAAACAATTTTTCTGGCTACGCCACTGTCGCTAATTCAGTATTGGCAGTAACTGATCTGGAGTTTTGTTAATCTAGATTTTTTTTTTTACGATTATTTTCCAAACTGTAATTGTCTCTGTGTGTTCTGGACAGGGTAAGAAAGTAAGGAGGGTTCTGTCCAAAAATCCCACAGAAATTCAAAATGTGGAGGCAATAAATCCCCTCATGATGCATTCTTCTGTTTTTTTCTATATGTAACATCTGATATAGTTCTTAATATTCTATTATAGTACGAGTTATACATAGTAACATAAAATTAGTTGATGTTGATTTAATGTTTAGGGTAAGTGGTAATAAATTCTCAGTCTTTAAAATTTGTATTAATTAATTGATTAGATAAAGTCTGATGAGATACAGTTTTTTTTAATGGTTAGAAAATAAAAATGCCCTTATAAAGGTAATAATAAAAAAAATGCCCCTGAAAATCGAAGTCAGGGACAAATACAGGTATGGCCCCTTAATAAAAAAGCACATTTCTGACATTGTTCCTGGAGCATGTCCTTTGTCCCTTAAACAAAAAATGTACATGCTAATCATAATTGCTGCAAACATACCATAATTATTACAGTAATACAGTTAGTTCAATGGAGTCAAATGTAGTTCATTTTAAATTTGCCGCAAACTTGCCAGCAATTTTGCGGCTAGTTTACCAGAACTCTAGAATTCTGTAAAAACATGATCTCCTATGAACAATGTAAGAGGCTTTCAGAATTTGTATTTATTTTTCTATTACAGTGATGTTTTACTGTAATAAATATTTTGAAGGAAATCAATAGTTACCATGGAAACTATTCGTAAGGGGTTCTTAAAATGTAATTGTTCTGATGAAGTGATTGTGAATACACTATATAAGTATTATTAGCAGCATAGTATTTATTGATATTTACATCATGTCAAATGTGTGACATGAGCATGGTTCTGCTGTCTCTTTAAGACAGCAACTCAATGCGTTAGTTGAAACCTGTTTTTCTGCTGCTCTTGCTCCTGCTGCTGTGGATGTTGCGGTCTGACCGTGTGGGGGAAAACACCAGCAGACCTCCTGTGGATTTACACATAAATAATCCAACTTTTCTTCAGCAAAACATACGGATTCCTGTGTGAAGATGCGTTATAATTAGCCTGGAGAAATCATCGCCATCGTCTGTTGTGATTTGACACAAAGACAGGCGCACTGGTTTGATTTTTGTCCTCTTTATTACAGGAGGGACACGGTGAACATCTTCGGAACGGATAAATAAACACGATGTCGTCGGAAAAACACGGTAAAAATGTATATTATTCTGTTTGTTCATGCCACAGCGAATTATACCTATTTATAACGCTGGGCGACCGTAAAAATAGAAATGTAATTAGCATAAAATAAGTAGGACGCAATACCATGTTTAAAGCGCTGTTGCACAATGATTCATGAATGTAATGTTTAAATTTTCATCCTCCGTCCTCATTTTTTCATAATGTATTAAACTGCAGCGGCGTACATTCAGGCTGTGTCTGAAATATTGAGCTGCCTAACTAGACCGCATTCGAGCATCGGAAGCGCGTGCGGCGTTTTGGGCATCATAAGCGCGTGCAGTCCAGGTAGGCGCTTTCAGATTTAAAATGCCTTGATGATCCTCGTAATTACTGTCTAGGTAGGCGGCTCATTAGGATTTGAGGCGCAGCTGTTGTGTCCTTCATTCGCCGCTGCATAATTACATGTAGAACATGTAGGCTGCAACTGAAAATAACGGGGATGTGTGAAGTTTTATGAGAACAGAGAATGTACAGATAGAGGTGTGTTAGTTTTAATGCGTTGCATGAGTGCTGTAGGGCTCTATTTGAGACAGCAGGTCCCTTGGGTCCGTGGTTTAGCGTGCTGTGAGATGAATGGCCCTAAAATCACTTGAAACTGTGATGTGATGGTGTGTAATAATATACTTTAGATATAAAAAAAACCTTTTGGATTATCAATAGTCGTTCCTTAGAAAGGCTTGTCATTCCCTATAGACTCTTGTCAACCCATTTAGAAGTCATTATTCATATCCATTGTGTGTTTAACATAAAAGTGAACACACATACAGACATGATCTTTTAATTTAAAGTAATAGTTCACCCAGAAATAAAAAATTTCACATCATTTTCTCACCCACCACAATCCCAGATGTGTATGACTTTCTTTCTTCGACAAAAACAAAGATTTTTAGAAGAATATTTCAGCTGTGTATATCCATTCAATGCAAGTGAATGGTGACCAGCATTTTGAAGCTCCAAAAAGCACATATGTCAGCATAACAGTAATCCATAAATATCCAGTGATTAAATCCATATCTTCAGAAGCTATATAATAGGGGCGATTGAGAAACAGATACATATTTAAGTCCTTTTTTACTATAAATTCTCCTCCCTGCCCAGTAGGTGGCGATATTCACGAAGAATGTGAAAGGAAGTGGAGAGTTATGGTAAAAAAGGACTTCGATGTTGATCTGTTTCTCACATACACCTATCATATTACTTCAGAAGACATGGATTAAATCACTTGAGTAATATGGATTACTGTTACGCTGACATATGTGCTTTTTGGAACTTCAAACTGCTGGTCACCATTCACTTGCATTGTATGGATCAACAGAGCTGAATATTCTTCTACAAATCTTCATTTGTGTTCTGCAGAAGAAAGAAAGTCATACACATCTGGGATGGCATGAGGGTGATTAAATCATGGAAAAATGTATATTCTTGGGTGAACTATTCCTTTAGGTATGTTCAAAATTGGTTTATTTATGATAAATGCAGATCTGCACCCTTATTTGCTGTGCGTGCCTCTTCTCATTATTTCTAAATAAATATGAAATGCAGTGCCTGAAATCTCCCCATCTCATCCTGATCTATATAAGCGTGATGACATGTGAAAGATTACATAATGATTTTTTAGTCCCTTAGTATCTCTACCATACATAGATAAACACACATAATATCTAAACTCTTTCAGTTGATTTGAGCTGGCGATCATTCATCTCATTAAATCTTTATATAATAAAGTAATTATTCCTATTATTATTAATTATTTAAGAGTATTCCACATATGGTTTCCATCGTTTTCCCTAATCTTTGTCTTTTTATTCCTTCTTTTTTTAATTTAATCTAAATTAAGGCCTTACTTTAATAAGTATTGGTCTAATACTCTTTTCGTTGTAATGACACTCAATCTCTCGTGGCTCAGGATTGGAGGAGGCGGCAGGCAGGCAGGACATGTCTCAGCAGATGTCACAGATGGCTCCACCTCCCTATCTCCCCAGCCAGGACCCCAACATGCCCCAACATCCTCCTCCACCTGGCTGTGGTCCGCAGCCGAATTATCCCCCTCCCCCTCCTCCACCTGGATCAGAGGGGCACCTGCAGGAGACACAGTTCCACTGCAGGACACTTGGGCCCCAGGGAGCGCCGAACACCTACACGGTGCAGACACATGGACCAGGAGGCACCGTTCCTCATCCTCCAGTGGGCTATTTACATCCAGGATACCCGCTGCAACTGCAGCCCTGCACGGCATATGTGCCCGTCTATCCTATAGGAGCAGGGGTGAGTGGGCTTTGTTTTAAAAACATGGAAGTGAGCAAATGAAATCAAAGTTATTCAAACAGTCAATTGAACAGGTCAGTATAGCCAAAAACATAAATCCCGCAAGTAAGTGAACAGAAAGATGAGCACTTAGCAAACGGGTTGCTGACACGTTGTCCCTGCGGTGCTGTGGCAGTGACAACCTCTGTAATCAACAGTGATTTTCTTCAAAAGTTTGTGCAAATAAATATCGATGTGTTATTCTGGTTGGTATGTTGCTATAAATACATTGACTGATTTCATATTCTCTTTAAACTGTTGCTCCGCTATGACAGTAGTTGAAAAAACTGATTGTAGAATCACTTACAGTATTTGCGATTTAGCGCCCCTTCCTGCTTGCGAAATTGCGTTGCGTGATTGTGCTCTGACACATTTCAAAATGCAACAAAATCAAGCTTATGTTTCTAGAAGACAATTGACCAACAGAATCTTGGTCAGAACTTCATGTGGTGGCACATTCCCCATGCGGTTCCTTATATACATATGTGACCTTAACAATAAATAGTTGATCATAACTTGCTATGTTTTAATATGGACATTTTTCTTAAATCTTTGGGGCTTCTTTGCATTTTCTGGCTTGTCCCAACACTGTTTGCAACTTTATGTATGAGCAAATATGCACATTTTGATTAAAACAAAATATACTTAAAAGCTAGCATTTTGTGGTTCTCTTACTCTATATTTTTAGATTTTAGTTGAAAATGTATGATTATGAAGACTTGAATTAGTGTCCCCAGTTAAAGCATCAAAACTGTTACTTTAAAAAAAAAAAAATCTTATATATTGTCATGTTTGTTGGAAGCTGATGATCTTAAACTGTCCTCCTGTTGCCATTTTGATAGTAGACACATTATATAGTTGATATTTGTAGTATCTGTATTAATGTGTGTGTAATTAAGCTTGAGATGACACCTTGCAGTTTATTGGCATGAAAACTTTTTAAAAATTTAAAATCTTACAATTATTTACTTTAAAAATCAACTTATCAAGCTGGAAAATGTACCCAATTAAATAATTATATTTTCAAAAGGACAAAAGTGATATATTAAGGATACATACAGTTTCATGGCTGGTTAAACATTTTTTAAATAAACATATATATATATACATACAAAGGCGGCCAGAAGTTTGGAATAATGTACAGAATTTGTTCTTATGGAAAGATATTGGCACTTTTATTCACCAAAGTGGCATTCAACTGATCACAATGTATATTCAGGACATTAATAATGGGAAAAATTACTATTACAATTTGAAAAAAATTACTTCAAAGATTTCTCATCAAAAAATCCTCCACCTGCAGCAATGACAGCTTTGCAGATCCTTGACATTCTAGCTATCAATTTGTCCAGATACTCAGGTGACATTTCACCCCACACTTCCTGTAGCACTTGCCATAGATGTGACTGTCTTGTCGGGCACTTCTCACGCACCTTACAGTCTATCCGATCCCACAAAAGCTCAACTCAATGCACCCCTGAGTCTTCTCTTTACTGTTGTACATGAAACTGGTGTTGAGCGGGTAGAATTCAATGAAGCTGTCAGCTGAGGACATGTGAGGTGTCTATTTCTCAAACTAGAGACTCTGATGTACTTATTTTCTTGTTTAGTTATACATCTGAACTTCCACATCTTTTTCTGTCCTTGTTAGAGGCAGTTGTCCTTTGACTTAGAAGTGTACACCTTTGTATGAAATCTTCAGTTTTTTGGCAATTTCAAGCATTGGATAGCCTTCATTCCTGATTGACTGATGAGTTTCTAGATAAAGCTGTTTCTTTTTTTGCCATTTTTGACCTAATATTGACCTTAAAGCATGCCAGTCTACAGCATACTGTGACAACTAAAAAACAAACACAAAGACAATGTTAAGCTTCATTTAATGAACCAAATATCTTTCAGCAGAGTTTGATAAAATGGCAAGTGATTTTCTAGTACCAAATTATCAATTTATCATGATTACTCAAGAATAAGGTGTTGGAGTGATGGCTGCTGGAAATGGGGCCAGTCTAGATTTGATCAAAAGTGACTTTTTTCTAATAGTGATGGTGCTGTTTTTTATATCAGTAATGTCCTGACTATACTGTGTGATCAGTTGAATGCCACTTTGGTGAATTTAAGTACCAATTTCCTTCCAAAACATAAAAATCTGTACATTATTCCAAATTATTGGCTGCCAGTGTATATATTTATGGCCTTTAAATTTTCTCAATCCACCCACCTATTTGCAGGTGTGACAAAAGCTAATTTTCAACCCTGCATAACCTGTAAGGTCTATATCAGATGAGATCATTTTCAAAATCAGAAACATGAAAATCATGCATCTCATTTGTGCACAAGTGTCTTTAGAGCTTTAATGGTCTCCTCTCTCTTGTGTTTGTTACCTTTACTCAGGCACAGCCTTACTTGCCAAACAGTGCCCCTCATCCAGGTGTTGTCCCTGGCCAGATGGCCATGCAGATGCCCACTGGCATTGCTCTGATGGAGCCTCGTCGTCCACCTCACGACTACCTGCCCATCGCTGTCCTTACCACAGTCTGCTGCTTCTGGCCGACAGGAATAATCGCCATCATCAAAGCCGTGCAAGTGAGTGAGCCAGAAGTCTCAGACACGGCACTAATGCCATGAAAATTAGGCTGACGAATGAATCATCTAATGGATATTATTTCTGTTTTGTGTTAAGGGCTGTTTACACCAAGTCTGATGCGTCTGAATGATACAGAAGTATTAAATGTTCACAATAACTTTTTCACACCTAAACTTTGTGAGTCTGATGCCAAATTTTTGTCATTCCTTGAAAAATGTTAGAAAGCAAATAAAAGCAACTTACATTCAGTGAGGGCTTTTTTTTGGCATTGAACAAATAATGACAAATATAATTACAGAGTACAATACTGGGACATTCTTGCAGATTGTGTTGCATGTTTTTGTCCCTTGAATTTAGACTAATAGTAATTAGTAACGAGTAATCGGCCAATATTTGGTCATTTAGAAAATATGGGCTTGCATGGAAGGCCTGCCGATAAATAGAAGTGTTAATTTCTTCTTGTGTAAAAATCTATCGTCAGCAAATATGTGGATGGCTCAATTGTTACCATTACATATATTATCTTAAATATGCCACTTTGATTTCTAGATATTGATATTGCATCAGCTATTGACCGATATGTTGGCACCACTGATTAATCTGCACATATTTGGTCATTTTGAGATAGATTATCGGCATTGCATTAAAGGACTGCAGATAAATAGAAGTGTTAGTTCCTTCTTGTCTCAAAATCTATCAACATCACATTTATGGACATCTTATTTGTTACCATTAAATATATCTGCATTATATTGGCCACTCTGATCTCTAGATATCGATATTGGCCAATGCTGCATGTCCCAGGAAGACAAGAGGAGTTCAAAACTAGACGAGACTAGCGGGGGGCAAAGACACGGGAAACTAAATACAATAACCAACACCCGTGAAACGGATGTGCTGTGGTATTTATAGGGGAAGGTGCAGGTGTAAACAATGAAAGGTGATGAGACGAGTGCAGGTGAAACTAATGTGCAGGAGGATTGGAAGCGCGTGAGAAACTCGAGGAAGGGAGATAACCTACGAGCATGTGAGCGAGTAGGAGCAAAGTGGGCGTGAGGGCTCGAGCGAGCAAAAAGAGCGTGAAAAGCCTCGAGGGGCGGAGCGAGGGAGTGAGGTCGAGGGAGTGAGTGTGTGTGCGACGGCCGGGATGGGGCAGAGGAGCGGGGTTCGTGACAGTACTCCCCTCTGAATAGGACGGCTCCTGACGGCCGCTGGAGGCGGTGCAGGATGATCGGGGACAGACAAAGGGAAGTGAGACAGTCCATGGGCAGTTCAAGGTAAGGTCAGGGGGAACATAGTGGACAGGCGGGTGGTCGGGAGATCTAGGGGGCAGCCATAGGGCAGAGACTGGGTCAGGGGGTCTGGAAGGCGACTGGAGGACAGGGACTGGGTCCGGGGTCTGGAAGGTGACCACCGGACAGGAACAGGGTCAGGAGGCCAGGGAAGAGGCCACAGGACAGGGAGAGTGTCAGGGGGCCACCGGACAGGGTCAGGGGGCCAGGGAAGAGCTGTGAAAGGCGGAACCGTGGAGGACTTGGGAGACGGAGCCTTGGAAGACGGAGCCGTGAGCGACTCGGCAGGCGGGGTACTGAGAGGCTGAGGAGGCGGCGCCATGGGGAGCCCAAGAGACAGGGCAGAGGGAGGTGGTGCCGCAGGAGGCTCTAGAGGCGGAGGCCTGGAAGGCTCCGGAGGTGGAGCCGTAGGAGGCTTTAGGGGCGAAGGCCTGGAAGGCTCAGGAGACGGAGCCAATGACGGTGGCGCGCGGGGCTGCTCTAGCGAGGTAGGCCTGGAAGGCTCTGGAGGTGGAGCTGAAGGAGGCTTTAGGGGCTGAAGGCCTGGAAGGCTCAGGAGGTGGAGCCGATGACGGTGGCGCCGTGGGAGGCTCTAGCTGAGCAGGCCTGGAAGGCTCTGGAGGTGGAGCCAAGGGAGGTGGCGCCGTGGGAGGTCCCCGAGGCGACGACCTGGCAGGCTCTGTAGTCTCGGGGGGTAGAGCCGTAGCAGGCTCGAGGGGCGGAGCTCTAGAAAGCTCTGGAGTCTTTGGGATCAGAGCTGTGAGAGGCTCGGGAGGTGGAGCCGTGGGAGGCTCTGGAGGGGGAGCCGTAGGAGGCCCGAGAGGTGGAGCTGTAGAAAGGTCTGGAGTCTTTGGGAGCAGAGCCGTGAGAGGCTCGGGACGTGGAGCCGTGGGAGGCTCTGGAGGGGGAGCCGTAGGAGGCCCGGTAGGCGGAGCCGTAGGAGGCTCGAGAGGCGGAGTCGTAGGAAGCTCGGGAGTCTCTGGGAGTAGAGCCGTGAGAGGCTCGGGGAAAAAGGTCGTGGAAGACTCGAGAGGCTCTAGAGGTGGGGCCCTGGAAGGCTCGAGAGACGAAGCCCTGAGAGGCTTGGAAGGGGGTGGAGCCCTGAAAGACTCGAGAGGAGAAGCCCTGAGAGACTCGAGAGGGGAAGCCCTGAGAGGCTTGAGGGGGGGGAGCCCTGAGAGACTCAAGAGGCGAAGCCGTGAGAGGCTTGAGGGGTGGAGCCATGAAAGACTCGAGGGACGGAGCCCTGAGAGGCTCGAGGGGAGGAGGAGCCCTGAAAGACTCGAGAGGGGAAGCCCTGAGAGGCTTGAGAGGGGGAGGAGCCCTGAGAGACTTGAGAGGCAAAGCCGTGAGAGGCTTGAGGGGTGGAGCCATGAAAGACTTGTGAGGAGAAGCCCTGGGAGGCTTGAGGGGAGGAGGAGCCCTGAAAGACTCGAGAGGGGAAGCCCTGAGAGGCTTGAGAGGGGGAGGAGCCCTGAGAGACTCGAGAGGCGAAGCCGTGAGAGGCTTGAGGGGTGGAGCCATGAAAGACTCGGTGAGAAGCCCTAGGAGGCTTGAGAGGGGAGGAGCCCTGAGAGACTCGGGAGAGGCAAGCCGTGAGAGGCTTGAGGGGTGGAGCCATGAAAGACTCGAGGGGTGGAGCCCTGAGAGGCTCGAGGGGAGGAGGAGCCCTGAAAGACTCGGAGAGGCTGAGCCGTGAGAGGCTTGAGGGATGGAGCCATGAAAGACTCTAGAGGAGAAGCCCTGAGAGGCTTGGAAGGAGGGGAGGAGCCCTGAGAGACTCGAGAGGCAAAGCCGTGAGAAGCTTGAGGGGTGGAGCCATGAAAGACTCGTGAGGCGAAGCCGTGAGAGGCTTGAGGGGTGGAGCCATGAAAGACTCGTGAGGAGAAGCCCTGGGAGGTTTGAGAGGAGGAGCCTTGGGAGACTCGAGAGGCGGAGGCCGCGAGGGCTCTGAGGGGCGAGCAGAGGCTGGCAGAGCCGTGGAAGACTCTGGGGGTGGAGCAGAACCCGGCAGAGCCGTGGAAGACTCTGGGGGCGGAGCAGAACCCGGCAGAGCCGTGGAAGACTCTGGGGGCGGAGCAGAACCCGACAGAGCCGTGGAAGACTCTGGGGGCGGAGCAGAGGTCGGTAGAGCTGTGGAAGACTCTGAGGGAACCTCTGCGGTCTTGAGCACAAGACGAGACTGGGGAGAAGGGGCCCTCTTCCTTCTCTTACGTCTTCGGCCAACAGGGGACGTGGCCATGGGGGCGGTCGAGGCTAAAATTCACCTTGTTGGCCAGGGCACAAAAATCCACAACATAAACCTCCAAGGGTTGACTCCCCTGACGCAACCCCACGAGTCGGGCCGCTGGCGAGGGCGGGGTTATGAGTTACACAACCGCTGCCTCGCATAAAAAACCCTTGGTCAGCGTCCGAAGAGCCATAAAACCTCTCTGGGGGTGGAGAGTGCACGCCGCTCAGAAATGCACTGGAGGCATAAATGGGCTCAGGGGCAGACACAGGTGAAATAGGGTGAAACAAATCAGAAATAGCGCATACCTGCTGCCCCTGGGCCGTGAGCGCGTGGTCATCTCTCCACACTGTAGCTCCTCGCGCCGAATGTGACGTGCTTCTCCGCTCTAGTGAGCTGCGCGAATCCTTAGCGCGGGGCATTGTGACTGTCTACGGTGAGGTTGGTTATTCTGTAACCCGCTCACACACACACACAAGACGAGACAGTCACAATGTAAATCAAAACTGCTTTTATTTTTAAAGAGCAGACGAAGGTACAGTGGGGAAAATCCAGAGGGAGAATGGTCGAGGTAAGCGTAGGGTCGAGAGCCGGGGAAACAGGATATAAGAATGACGAGACTAGTGGGAGCAAAAGACAGGGGAACAAGGGGAGCTGGTAAGCTAAGAGGAAGACAAGAGGAGTTCAAAACTAGACGAGACTAGCGGGGGGCAAAGACACGGGAAACTAAATACAATAACCAACACCCGAGAAACGGATGTGCTGTGGTATTTATAGGGAAGGTGCAGGTGTAAACCAATGAAGGTGATGAGACGAGTGCAGGTGAAACTAATGTGCAGGAGGATTGGAAGCGCGTGAGAAACTCGAGGAAGGGAGATAACCTACGAGCATGTGAGCGAGTAGGAGCAAAGTGGGCGTGAGGGCTCGAGCGAGCAAAAAGAGCGTGAAAAGCTCGAGGGGGCGGAGCGAGGGAGTGAGGTCGAGGGAGTGAGTGTGTGTGCGACGAAGCGGGGATGGGGCAGAGGAGCGGGGTTCGTGACAATTATAAAGGCCACTTTGATCTCTAGATATCATATCGGCCAGGTGATTAATCTGCTGATATTTGGTCGTTTCGAGATTATTGGCTTTGCATTGAATGCCTATCGATGTGTCAGTTCCTCCTTGTGTCAAAATATATTGACATCAGATTTGTGGAGATCTTATTTGTTACCATTAAATATATCAGCATTATAAAGGCTATTTTGATCTCTAGATATCAATCTTGGCCAGACCGATTTGCTGATATTTGATCATTTTGAGATTCTTGGCTTTGCATTGAAGGCCCCTCAATAAAGAGAAGTATGGTTCCCTTTTGTGTCTAAATATATCAACAGCAAATATGTGGATGTCTTATATGTTATTAAACAAATCAGTATTATAATGGCCACTCTGATCTCTAGATATCAATATCAGTATCGGCCACTGAATAGACAGTGGTTGGGAATCGCCTCCATTTTGCTCTGCACCATCCTCATCCTTACGGTCGTCGTCAGATACAGTATATCTATATCTTTTAATGTGTCCAAGGTATAGACATAACGCTAATATATGTTTTTCCATATCTGTTCAGGTGCGTACTGCTGTTGCTCGGGGCGACATGGTTACAGCGGAGATCGCCTCGCGTGAGGCGCGGAACTTCTCTTTCATCAGCCTAGCCGTCGGCATTGCCTCCATCGTGCTCTGCACCATCCTCACCGTGGTGGTCATCATTGCCTCTCAGCACCATGATGATGACTGGGAGCCCTAGAGCCCCAGCGCAAGGACGAACCCCTCACCCTCCAGCCCTAAAAACCCCTGGCCACCATTCCTAGACGGTATTCTGCTTATTCTGTCACACAACACAGATCTTATGGTTTCGGAAATTCAGTATTACTACCATTTGCACATGAATTAGTCATAAGATAGTTCAGCAGTATAGTAAATCTGACTCTGGGTAAACACAACACATCTACCATACTATAAATATGCACATACGTCCACTCACAATAACCTACCTGAAAACTCCCTCTTTGTCCTAAACAAACTCCTGTATTAGATTAATAGCTTAAAAATATTGTGTTCTGAAGACTCAAGTCAGGTTAGTTGTGTTATCAATCTGCTCTTAAACTTGCCAAAAACATTGCTTTTTAAAAGAAACACAAGTGTTACAGGAAAAATGCAATGCTTGATAACGGTAGATACTGATTATTTTGGTATTATTAATTGTGGTTTTTAAAACATTCCATCTATTGTGCAATTCTTCTATTTCTAATCAAACTGTATACAACAGAAAAGATACATTATTTCTTTGCAGGTTCAACTGTCAAATTTAGTCACAGAAGATGTGGTTAAGTTATTTAATTTTTTATAGGAAAGGATTGAACATTGTAATACAGTATATAGAATATTTAAAAATAGATGATTAATGTTACTTTATTAAATGTTATGCCACTTTTTACATTTAATTTACCCAAAGGAACTTCTGTAGTATAGTTCAGAAATGTATATGTCAGTATTGCTAATTCACGGGTTTCTTCTCTGAAGCCCGAAGCTAGAAACATTCTTTATGTATGTACGCAGTAGCGAATGCTTGGTAAAGGTATTGCTAGCACTCAGTTCCATTCTACATACTTAAAGCTACATTGTATTATTTCTGCATTACTAGCGGCACAAAATGGAATTGCAATCTTTTTGTTTAAGTGGCCCAACATGACAACATTGGTTCAACCAAAAGATTAGAGTGAGACTATCTGTGATTTTTAGACTTGTTCGAAAAATGTTACTATTTTGTATTATTATTATTACACACTGAAGCTTTAATGTGCACTCTAGCTATAAATGTTTCGACAGTTTAACAGTCTTTTAGTAACTTTTACTAGTCTTAACAAACTTTTACTTGCTCAGCAAGATTCTCTTCAAACTGCTCCGCCATCGCAGCACAATAAAAAGGTAATGTTAATATATAGCGCCTCATGTGGCCATGCTGAGAATGCAACGCATATTTGAGCTGCATTATGAATGCATTCTCACACATTTCAGCACGTAAAAATGTGTGTTTGTTGCAATTGATCTTGCATAGCTAGAATCGTTTGCGTTCACATGCTTGCGTAGGATATGTTTCGGCAATGGTGTTCCAGAGTGTTCTGTTTTAAGCACGTGTTAAATTGATCCAGTTCAGAGATTCTGAGAGAATGTATTGGAGGGTGAAATTACGGCTTCATTAATGACTTTTGTAAAGTGGCTCCTCATTGAGTGAAGACGTGGCATTTCTCTGTTGTGAAATAGTGTGTTATTTATTGTTTAAACACTAGATTATTCATTTGTGTAAGAAACGGATAATTCTATATTTATTGAAATACGTAATCATAGGTCTAATTGTTGTGCTGAAATATTTTATTATCTTTTATAGGTAACAGTCAATCAGATTATTGCTGGCATATTTTTATGAAGCATGTAGTAATATGCACTTTTCTGCTCAGTAAGCAAGTAGCTAGTTTGTCTCACTTTGTAGATGAGAGAGTAACTTGCTTCAAATTCTGACCTCATGGAAACTCTTCACATGCTGCTGCGAGTTACTGTAGCTGTAGTTTGTCAGGTAAACGCATTTAGCACATTATTTTGGTAAAATTAAAAAAAATCAAAAGATCCCAGAGAGGTAAGACTTATACGTATACTATACAGAAAACATAGACGCAATGCTTTTGATTTTGATTTTAAGACTCCAGCAAGTGAATTAATCTTTTTTAGTGCTTTCAAAATGCATACATCTGTCAAGCACCTATTTATCAGTCAAACTGTTATTTTATCTCTGATCATTCAAGAAATAGTTCATCCAAAAAATAAAAGTCCTATTACTCACCCTAATGTTGTTCTAATGTGATTTATTTCTTCAGTCAAACACAAATGGTATGTTAGGGCAAATGTTCATGCTGCTCTTTTCCATACAATGAAAGTGAAAATGGACTGGGGCTTTGGTGCTCCAAATTAAATAAAAGACTTTTATGCTGCTTTTTTTTTTTTTTTTTTTTGCCCCAGTCCCTATTCACTTTCATTGTATAAAAAAGGACATTCTGATTAATATCTCTTTTTGTGTTCCACGAAGAAAAGGAGGTCAGATGGTTTGAGTAAAAGACCAAATTTCTATTCGGGGGTGAACTATTCCTTTCAAAACAAGATCAATAAAGTGGCATTTTTATTTGTGGATAAAGTTTCACAATGAATACATTTCAGGCTTGACAGTTGTGCTGAGAGTAAAGTGTGCATCATTGCTTCAGTCAAATACCTGCCAATTTTGATACATAAATGTGTCCAATAATGAATTATGGAAGAAGGGAGACATTTTATTTTTTACATCTATTTTCAGCACTTTCTTCCCCTTTTTACCCCATGTCAATCAATTTTAAATATTTATTTTACTTGTGTAATTTGAACGGCATCATATCTTTCTTTTCCTGCTCTCTTTAATCACTTTCTAATATCTATCTGATCTATTTTTGAACAAATGACTTGCAGAATATAGCAAATGTTTTGCTGATCTGTTTGTTGAAGGACTTCTGATGTATTGTTTTTAACTGTTAGAGGTGTGATTGTACATGGTCATCTTTATATGGGCTACATCTAAAAATATGGCCCTTATTTTCTAAGGACTGTTCAAGCGAGCATAGTTTCAATAGGAATCCTTTGTCTGTTACTAAGACAAACTGGTCCAATAACATTATTTTGATGTTTTAAGGTTGTGCCAACGCTGTATAGTTGATGTAACCCTAGCTCCTGTTTATTAATATCCTGGCAATATGCTTTTTCACACAGTGTGATATAAAGCCAATGCTTTATTGATGTCAACATGACCACTAAAATCTTATTATCTGTGGTTTATGCACACGGTTTCTCTAAGCTTGTAAATGCGACGGTTTATTCAAATGCAAGCTCCCTTGTGCTTGTGTGCTTCTAGAGATTTATTCTTCTGAATCTCATGAACATGTTACAGTCATATTTAACCCCAAAATCAAAAGAAAGAAATAATAAATTATATTTTGCATGAAGTAAATGCAGCCTATTTTTAGGACCATTAAGATTTTTTGCTTTGTGGCATTTTCTATGATGGTAGTTTCCCCAAAATTCTCATTACCATAATGCAAAAAATCTCATTGTCATTACTATAAAATAAAAATTATATATTATTTAAATTGTGAAGTATTTATACATGATGAGAGTATTTGTTATACTGCCTTTAATTAATGCTGATTTCATTGAATTCATTGCCCACTAGATTTCCCATGTGCCCCTCAGTCAGGTGGCAACCCAGCCCCCCGATCAGATTAAAAGAGAATCTATTGCCCAACCTAATGGTCACCTATATTATACATACATTATTTTGGGTTGAAATGTGATTTCAAGATGTTGTCGTGAGATTCAGGCTTTTGGAGATCAAACATTGATTTTCTGTGTATGAATCCAGTGATTTGAATTAAAGAGGAATACCTGGTTGTGCAAGAATCGGCTGTGTTACTTTGTCTACTTTTTCTCACTCTGTTGTGTTTGGCCTTTCTCCTTGTCTCAGAGGTTCTATTTATAGTTGCCCTGTTTTTTCCTCTCCATCTCTGAATCTTTTTCCCTGGTGTCACTGGAGCTACAGTATATCTCCACATCAGATAACTATTAAACTGCAGGAGGGCACCAGATCCACATAAAACCCTCTTATCTGCATTTTTCTCCAATTATTCAGGCTGTGATAAATTCCCAGGGCTGCAGCACCTCTTAATCTTAGGGGGAATCTGTCACTCGATGGATCACGTTCAATATGATATTTAGCCATGGCGGCACAAAAGCGAAGATAGCTATCAAGCAAGAATCAGTATGGGTTCGGCTGGCTGCACAGATAAAAATAAAATAGAGGAAGTGAAAGAGCAAGAGAAAATTGCAGCAAGCAAGAGATAATGAAAACATGTCCAGGTCACATTTCACCTCAAAAACAAATGAAAATAAATAGGAAATTATATTTAGCATAAAGAAAATGAAGACTGTTTTTCAGCTGTTAAGATTTTTCGCATTGTGGCAATATTTACGTGACGATTACACAAATTTATGTGGTCAGTTGCGAATGATCGGACCCTAATGCCGAGAAGGCGTTTGATAGGGTGGAATGGGTCTATCTTTTTAAGATTTTTGATATTTACAGATTTGGGAACACTTTTATTGGGTGGATTAAGTTACTCTATAAACATCCGTCAGTGGCAGTGCAAACTAATGGATTAATTTCAGATTATTTTGGTCTTTTTAAGGGAACCTGGCAAGACTGTCACCTTTGCTGTTCTGTATTGACCTGGAACCATTAGCAGCGACAATAAGAAAAGAGGATTATTTTCCTGATTTTGTAGCTGGAGGTGTGTGCATAAACTTTAACTCTATGCAGATGACATATTATTATTATTAGTCTCTGACCCTAGAAGATCAAAGCTTAGTCTCCACAGAATTATGAATTCTTTCTCCAAGTTTTCAGGATACAGGGTGAATTGGTCTAAATCGGAAGCTCTTGCTCTGACAGCATATTGCCCAACCACAGCTTAACCAACATTTCAGTTAGTTACACAGACCAATTGAAAAAGGAGGCTTAGGCCTCCCCCAAATTTGTTTTTATTACTATGCTTTTAATCTTAAACACTTGGCCCATTGGTCTCTTCCACCTGAGGGAACCCTCTCCCTGGTGCATCATTGAACAAGCAGTTCTTGCCCCAATTTCACCATTGCGAAGTCTTTCCATTAAATTGTCTTTAAGTAAAAATGCATCCCAGTATTTCACACTTACATTCAGTATGGACAAAGGTTTCCTGTATGTTTCCTCAAGCATATGGCTGAACCCCAAATGATGTATCAACAAGTCCCCCTTTTCCAGGAAAGAATAGATTGAGAGGGGTGTTGCTAGCCTTTTGTAACCTTCATGAAAATGGATCTGTGAGATCATTTGAAAATATAACGCTGCACTTTTTCAGGTATTTACAGTTGCGTCGTTTACTTTGTACTTTTTTTGTTGGTAGTACACAACCCCCTAAAGCTGTACACACTCTTTGTATAGTGCTCACGGCCTTTGGAAAGGGTCATGAAGCATCAGTGAATTATTCCTCGTTGATTCAGAGTCTTGGTGATGGAGCCTTAACAGCTCTTGGTATTGGAGGATGGGGAGTGGGAAAGAATTAAAAAAAAAATTAAAACTATGTCTAGAGATGCGAGGGTATGCCTTATTTAGTTTAAGATTCTGCATAGTTTGTATTTGACTCCCTCTAGATTTAGGCTTGGTTTAAAAAACACACCTACTTGCTGATGATGTCAGTTGGATGATGGAGACATAGCCCATTCTCTGTGGTGCTGCAATAAGAATTCTGGTTAAAAGTCCAGAATTTTATCTATGATATTAAAGTAGGTGACAAATATAAAAAAAAAAAAAGCTGGGTCCACACTGGTGTAATGATTGGTAGACAAATAATTCTTAGAAGATGGAAGACAATCAGCGCTCCTTCATTTCAAGAATGGACACGAATTGGGCAGGGTGTCAGCATTCGAAAAGATGTCATACAAACAGCTTGGCTGATTCGATACATATAGTAAGAAATGGGACAAATGCATGACCCTTCTGGAAAGCTCTAGGTGAGGGCCATGTGGAGAGAAACCATTTTTCTTTTCTCTCTCCTCGTGTTTATATGTGTATACTAAGGCTTGGACCACGGGAATGTTCGTTGGGGTTGGGGATAGGGAATTATTGTGGTTAAGGAGGATACTGGCTGACACTGTGCATGTTTATTTTGTTTTGTTCTGTGTTATGATTGAGAATCAACCAATACAAATTTTAATCTGAAAAAAAGAAAGAAAAAAAATAGATAGCACTCCTAAAATAGGCTTTATTTTCTTAAGCATATTCACTTTATTTATTGATTTTGAGGTGAAATATGACCTGGACATGTTATTTATGTGTTTTGTGAGATTCACCCAAAAGGGAAAAAGTTGGGAGAAAAAAAGTGATAAATTGAACTTGAGGAAGCGAGCCAGACTGTCTGTAGAATCACAGATGGTCGTTTAGCCTCCCAGAGAGACCCAGCATTTCAGAAATCATTTAACTATAGGCAGCTTTGCCTCTTCTGCTCTGACCCTCACAGCATGCGATTGTGTCGCTCATACTGTGCCCATGTACTCGCCCACCAATCACCTCCACGGCTCCGTCAAGACTGATTAACAACCTCTATTGTCCAGGCACATGTGGTGTACAGCTCCCTCACATTTCAGTGCTGTTACAAGCTACTCTGCGCTGTGTTAGTAAGTACTGCGTACCCAGCATGCTATTTGCAACAGCTCTTTACTATGCCAAGCTGCTCAGCCAGTTCATGCCAGTGTAGATTCACTGACTCGCTCTGTGATTCATGTTGACACCATTACTGTCATTTCCTATCTCTGCAATGCTACATTGCCTCTCTTCTCAGACTGCAAGGTCCTCCCTTCACCAGAGGCTTACGTAAGACCAGTGCTTATAATGTGTCCTAACTAGGCACAACAAGCTTCCTGTGACAAGTCATTTCCATGTCCATACTGAAAGCTATAAATCACAACCAGTCAGAACATATTTCATGTTAAATGTACAGCGATGTGGAGTGGATCTTTGAATTAATGAGATTTCACTGTAGATGGGGCTACCTAATGCGACTGGTCATGTTACTCATTGCTTGATTTTTGGACTGGACATCAAGATAATAGTAGAGTTGAAAATACTACACGTTCCTGGTATTATTGTGTACGTTTCAACAGTGAACTTTAGTGTAAACAAATATATATAATTCTTTGCCTACATTTTTCTCTCATCAAAATGTAATAACATGCTACAACTCTGAAACAACTTTCCTTTGTAACCAAGAATTCTTCTTGTTCATTGCCGCATTCCAAATCCCGCTGGATAAAATCAAGCCCCGTCCAACAATTTTTTTTTTTTACCACGCTGTATGTCTTGTCACTCAGAAATACATCACATTGTAGAAGTAAAATGGGCTACAAATATTGCTGACTTTAAGGTTTTATTGGTTGCTGCTTTATCGCGTTGTACCTGGTTACCATATGGCATAAATCAGAATCACATAAAGAACCACAGTAGGTCTTTAGTAAAAAATAAATAGAAAATACTAAATATACTACTAAGTGGAGCAAGACTGTTGACCAACAATATTTAATTGGGCAGGTTGATCACACTGTGAATTCAGCATCTGTAGGTTGAAATTTCAGCAGATGAAATCGGTCTGCGCTCACCGAAATCTGAACCACTGTCCCTGGTGGCTGAAGCTGGAATTGTTGTTGAAGTGAAATAGCCACTGGCGCTAAAAGCAAGCTGTATTTTTAGTTGTAAATGATGTAATACAGTCAAAAGGAATGCATATTACATTAGCCCTATCTCCTAACCCAAACCCCAATGCTAAACCTAACAGTCAGTGGAGTGTAAATGTAATTTTCACGATATATATGAAAATTAGTAAGTAGCATGTTGTTATACCATGTGGTTGGGGCAATACAGGGCAACATAACAGACAGAAGAATTTTGTGTTGCAGCTGGTTAGGACATGATGTAAATCCTAATCTTGTAAATGACCACAGCAAGACAGGAAACCAAAAACAATATTTCTTTAGACAGCTGAAATTATAACAATTTCAAAAGCAGCAAGAAAAATAATTGACTATATTATAGTTGACAGCAAACTATCATCTCAAAAAGTTGGATGATTAATACTTTGAAATGTGAAATTTGATTGTCTTGGTACCATCTACTGCAGGACCTTTAACCCTACATACTCACAGAGACATAGAAACCCTGTGGAATGATTTTTCCCTGCACCTAAAGGACAATGTGAAGATACAGGAAGCTTGTTAGATACCAGCAATCTGACATAAAGTGCACTGTAGGTCATCAGGAGCTGCTGAGCCATGGCCTGAAAAAAACATGTACCCAGTTTTGAATTAACTTGAAGTGTTATGCTTTCAATCACATGAACACTGTCAAATTTGCATAAACATTCATTTTCACCTGATATGAGAGGGAAGAATTGGGTATTAGACTAAAGTTTTTTGTAAGTTTAGAGTCTTCTCTTTGAATGGTTGATTCACTTTGCGCTCTTTCCCCCACCAACAGTGGTCGCTCTTCCTCAGGAGCCTCCTCATCCACTAATCCAGCCTCAGGATCCAGGGTCGTGACCTCAGTCACTAGAACTAGATGCGACATTCTTTTCTTGATTCTGTTCTGTGAGGTAAAATGAGGACTTTGTGACTGTATATTGTTTCATTCTACATTCTAAGTTACTTAAAATAGTGTAGGACTAAACTAGACCTAGAAATAGTTTTGCGTTCACCACTTTTACTTAAAGGGATAGTTCACCACCATGACATTCCAAACCAGTATGACTTTCTTCTTTAGAGCTCAAAAGAAAAAAATGCTGCATAATGTAAAGCATGCTTTCCATAGTGGGGACTTGGGCTGTTGAGATCCAAAAATGACAAAAAAACACCATAAACATATCAGAAAAGGAGGCCATGTGACTTGTGCTCTGTATTCCAAATCATCTGAAGCCATACAATAGTTTTGTGTGAGAAAAAGAGAAGAAATTTAAGTCGTTATTCACTAAAAATGATTTTAATTTGTTCCACCGCAGCTCTCTAATCTCATTTGCATTCTTGTCCAATTCAAATATGGCGCCATAGTTGAATTCGATTTTTGGAGCTCGACAGCCCGTCCCCATTATTGAAAAGAGAATTCTGGACATTCTGCAATATATTTTCTTTTGTGTTCCATGGAAGAAAGAAATTCATATGGGTTTGGAATGAAATTGAAGGTGAATGATGACAGAATTTCCATTATTGGGTGAACTATCTCTTTAAATCATGACAGTAAACTGTTGAAGTATGCCATAGATGCTTACAGTGTGCAGACATTTATCCTGCAACATTTAAATCTACAATAATTTCATTATTTGGTGTACCACTGTATATCTGGAATATAAAACATTTGTCAAAATTGTCAATTTTCAAACTCTGGCAACACGTGGAGCCAGGAAACATAAAAATAGCAACAAATCAATGAGCAAAGACAAGCCAACCTGTACTTGATCTCTGACAACAATCCTGTCCTCCAGAGCTTCAGTCAGAGATCTAAGACATGGGGACAATTCCCAGTACACACAGAACAGCTGGACACAAAAAAAAGATAGAAAGACAGATCAAGTAAAATAGTTTGTTCAGTAGTGCTAGCACTGTCTGCTGTGATAAACAAGATCAGTTCCATCAGATAAATGACAGTAAAACATGAAATAGATAAGGATGCATGCACAAATGTGCAACCAAGGAAGTTCAAAAAGCATAACTTGCAGTCTTTTAAATTCTCATATAATAATGAATGGTCACATGGGATTCAGGAAGTAATAACGTTTACATAAACAATGGAGATATTTCATTTTTGTTATAGAATAACAATTTTAATTTGCTCAACTGATGTTAGTTTTAGAGTTTGGTTTAGAGGGTAGAGTTAATAAAATGTGCATTGCGTAACTCGCTTTTGGCGCCATCCTGTGGACATTTCATATGAAAGCTGGTCTACACTTCCAGCTTTGGCCACTGGGGACAGTAGTTTGAATTTCAGTGAGCCAGACCAATTTCAGCTGAAGAAGTTTCAACAAACTGTTGTCGAATTCATAATGTGATCAGTTTGGTCCTCCAGAGTTAATAAATTATAATTACGATGTGATTTAAGTGATTTTGGTCATAATTTAAAAGGACATGTTGTGCAGTTTCATATTTCTTTCTCTCTTTTTCAATTCCTGACATATTTTTAAGTGCTAGTGTGAAAAAATTATGATCTATGCATTATTTGTTTTATTAATCAGTATTTTATAAACCACTGGAATTGTATGGATTACTTTTATGCTGCCTTAATGTGCTTTTTGGAGTTTCAGTTTCAATTGCATTGTATGAACCTACAGAGCTGAAATATTCTTCTAAAAATGTTTGTTCGTGTCCTGCAGAAGAATGTCATACACATCTGGAATGGCATGAGGGTGAGTAAATGATGAGAGACTTTTTATCTTTAAAGAAAATACCTAGTTTTAGTAATTACAACCTACATGGTGTCGTTCATGTGCGCCATATTTGCCATGGTGGCGTGACGTGACAAACGCAGCATTTGCATAGATATGCGAGTACATTAAATGTATTTTATTGTAAAAGTGAAAGGAAGACTTACTTGCAGTTTTCCTTTGCCTTTATGCACCCAGTCGGCCACTCCCAACAGTAGCTTGTGTCTGACCATCCGCTCATTTACCCCCACTAACCGCACGTCTGTGTTCATGTTTATCTAAAAGAAATCAACGCAAACATACATCAGTCTTAGCTACAGTTTTCTGTTGTGTGTCCTGCAGCATACCCACATTAAAAGAGAATACAATTTATTTAAAACACTGTAAAGGACCGGATATGACAAGATTTGAAATTAAAGGTTATAATAGAGCATGTCATGTGACAGCCCACCTCTTTGTTGCTGTAGTGGAAGATGAGGATGATGATGGTGGTGAAGATTATGACCACAAGACTGACACACAGACAAAGCACCCAGAAGTTTGTTGTGCTGCCTTCAAGGTACATGTGAAGGCTTGAGTACACAGCAAACCAAAGCACCAGATACAAGACCTGCAACATACCCAAAACAAGCAAAAACGTATCGGTTACCTAACGTAACCTCGGTTCTCTCTAGATGAGGGAACGAGTATTGCGTAAGCTAGCTTACGCTACGGGAAAGATTCATCTTTTCTGAGATATTGAAGCCAAAAAATTATCCTTAATTTTTGTATCCATTGTCAACGCAGTGCGGCAGCTGCAGACCTTGAGCGGGCTAGCTAGTGAGCTCATAGGTTGCTCTGTGGCAACTGCTGCAGCCTATAGACGAGCTTGGGCGAACTCGCATCCAATGAGAGGCGTCCTTGCGCTCACTGCATCAAAGCCCGCCAAAATGGGCGTGACTAGAGTGCATATAAGCGTAGTTCGTAGGCTGGAACCCTGGTTTTCATTGACTGAAGCGAAAAGTCGCCGTGGCGCGAAGCACGGCCGGCTACGCAATACTCGTTCCTCATCTAGAGAGAACCGAGGTTACGTTAGGTAACCGATACGTTCTCTTCACGAGGTTCTCTCAGATATGCGTAAGCTAGCTTACGCTACGGAACCCATTGTGAACGCCGTGCGCGCCAAGCATCCACTGTATGAGCCCCAGGGAATTAAGGGGGAACCCGGGGAGCCCTTATGAGTGGGGAAATAATATTTGGCCGGCAAGAATGCGGGTCATTGATTGTGTAATACATAAGCACATAGTGGGAAGGGAACAACAGAGCGGCGGTGCCGGTCTGTGTGGAATGTGTCCCATCAGTGCAGCTCACCAGGGGAGCTGTAGCGTATTAAACCGCTAGTAGTTTTGCCTGCAGAGCGGGCACTTCCATATTGTAAAATCTGACAAAGGTGGAGGGGAAGTCCATCCCGCTGCCACACATATGTCGTGAATGGAAATCCCGCTGGACCATGCCCACGAGGATGCCATGCCTCTAGTGGAGTGAGCCCTAATGCCCAACGGGCATGGCAGGTCTTTTGACGCCGTATGCAGCAGCAATAGCGCCCACTATCCATCTAGATAGTGTCTGTTTCGAGGCGGCGAGACCTTTGGTGCGCCCTCGAACGAAACGAAAAGCTGCTCGGAGCGTCTGAAAGCAGCGGAGCGCGCAGTATACAATCTCAGTGCTCTGACCGGGCAAAGGAGATTGGCGTCGCGTCAGCTATCCGGTGCTGGCAGCGCCGATAGGGAAATGACCTGTGCTCTGAAAGGAGTACCGATCACCTTGGGAACATAGCCGTGTCTAGGCTTTAAAATGACCTTGGAGTCACTTGGTCCAAACTCAAGACACGCAGCGCTGACAGACAGCGCGTGAAGGTCTCCCACACGCTTGACTGATGACAGGGCAGTCAGAAAAACGGTTTTGAGTGAAAGGTATTTCAAATCCACGGATTGAAGTGGTTCGAAAGGGGGCTTTCATAGTTTCGAGAACTATAGAAAGATCCCAGATAGGAACCGATGGGGGCGCTGGGGTTCATCCTTCTAGCTCCCCTGAGGAAGCGGATGACCAGCTCGTTTTACCCCATGACTGGCCGTGCAGGGGTTCAGCGAACGCCGCAACGGCCGCCACATACACTTTGAGCGTGGAAGGGATCTGCCCTTATCCAGCAGCTCTTGTAGAAATACGAGCAGCGACGTACACCCCACATGTCCGCGGGTCCAGGTCTCTGTCGGTGCACCATTTTGAGAACACAGACCATTTTGACGCATAGAGTCTTCTCGTGGAAGGGGCTCTAGCGTGTATGATGGTGTTTATTACTCCTTCTGGCAGAGCGACGGGTAGTCGCTGATCACCCACGCATGCAGCGCCCAGCTCTGGGTGGGGATGCCAGATTGTGCCGCGAGCTTGAGAGAGGAGATCTGCTCTCACTGGGATGGGCCACGGCGCTGTCAGTGACAGCTGCGTAAGCTCCGGGAACCATGTCTGATTCTCCCAACGCGGGCTATGAGGAGCACCGAGTGACGCTGCTTCCTGATCCTCTGCATTACCTGTGGCAATAGCGAGACGGGAGGGAAGGCGTAAGCGGGCGCCTGGGCCAGTCCTGGGCCAGCGCGCCCTCGCTCGAGAAAAATATTGGGCAGTGAGAGTTCTCTTTGGACGCAAAGAGGTCTATCTCTGCTCTGCCGAATAGGTGCCATAACGCCTGGACTGTTTGAGCGTGCAGGGACCATTCCCCTGGGGAATATTGTCTCTGGACAGTCTGTCCGGGCCGCCGCTCAGGTGGCCTGGCACGCGCGTCGCCCTCAGCGAGCGCAGGTGGCAATGGGACCAACTCAGTATGCGTTTTGTCAGATGGAAGAGGTTCCTGGATCTGACACCGCCCTGACGGTTTAGGTAGGATACCACAGATCTGTTGTTCGAACGGACCAGGACGTGGTGACCCTGAATGACCGGGAGAAAGCGCACGAGCGCGCACTCGACCGCTATCATTTCCAGACAATTTATGTGAAGGAGCTTTTCCTGAACTGACCATAGGCTGAAAACCGGAGAGCCCTCGCGAGACCGCGCCCCAACCCGTGTTGGACGCTGCCTGTCGAGATGACTTTTCGGCGAGATACAGCTCCCATTGTCACTCCCCGCTGATACCATTAGGCCACTGTCCAGGGCTGCAGAGCTGATATGCAGGTCTGAGTCACCTTGATGGGCTGGCGGCCTGTGGCCCAAGCCCGGCGAGACGCGCGGTGTTTAGCCAATGCTGAAGCGGGCGATGTGCAGTAAACCCAGCTGAAGTACTGCTGCGGCTGAGGCCATGTAACCTAGCACTCTCTGGAATTTCTTCAGAGGCGTGAGGCTGTTCATCTGAAAAGATGCGGCTAGTCGCTGAACACGGCGCGCGCGCTGTGTAGATAAGCGAGCCGTCATTGCCACGGAGTCTAGTTCTATTCCCAGGAAGGAAATGGTCTGACTGGGCTGTAGTGAGCTCTTGGTCCAATTGACTGCAAGACCCAAACTGTTCAGATGGCTGAGGAGAACTGCTCTGTGAGACAGAAGCTCCATATGTGACTGAGCCATAATCAGCCAGTCGTCCAAATAGTTCAGAATTCGCAAACCCTGACTCCGCAGGGGTGCGAGCGCCGCATCCATGCACTTCGTGAAAGTACGGGTGCTAAGGACAGGCCGAACGGAAGGACGGTGTATTGATAAACCTGGCCGTCGAGGCTGAATCTCAAGAATGGCCTGTGACGGGATTTATCTGAATCTGAAAGTATGCATCTTTCAGATCGAGAGAAATAAACCAGTCCACCTGGCGCACATGCGCGAGGAGTTTCCTGATTGTAAGCATTTTGAACGGTCTTTTTGCAAGCACCTTGTTCAAAACCCTGAGATCTAATATGGGTCTGAGGCCACCGTCTTTCTTGGGAACAAGAAAATAACGGCTGTAAAGCCCCGACTCGCTCAGAGAGGGAGGCACTTTTTCTATGGCCCTTTTGCACAGAAGGCTTGCTATTTCTGAACGAAGCATGCACGCTGCTTCCGTGTTCACAGTGGTTTCGAGCCGCGCTCTGAAGCGAGGGGTGCGGCGATCGAACTGTAGCAAATAGCCCTGTTGTATTGTGCTTAACACCCACCTGGATATCCCTGGAATAGCTTCCCACGCTTTGAAGCGTAACGCTAGAGGGTGAATGGCCAATTCGCTCTGATTGCCGCACACAGAGCGCTGAACAAAATGTGTGAGCGCGTTTAGTGTGTTCATGCATGATTGCTCGCAGACAGCATGAACAGGCTGTTTTGTGAGTGACTTCCCGATTGGAATGAATGGGGAAAGAGTCACATCTGTTACATGATGCGCAAGCATAGTCATGGGCACGGGACTTACACACAGAGGAATGGTTGCTGGCCGTGTAACAAAGCGGGCAGAGAATGGGCGCGCGCACGCATTTGTGGGCGCCTTCATTGACTCTGACGCTCGAGCGGTTCGTAACCGCTTTATGAGAGCGTGCTCTGATAGGGGCACGGGATGTGTTATGCTTGTGTGTAGGGGCGAACACTGGGTTGTGGGCACTTTTTCTACACATAAGACATGTTTGCACTTTACAAGATTTATTTGGGTCGCCGTGAAAACGGCGTTTGAGTGCAGGCAAGCGGGCAGTGTCACCGGCTTGTTGGCTGCTAAATTCACCACTGTAGTAGCCTGAGAGAAGGGGACTGACAGGGGGCAAAGCTTTGACGGTGGTCCGGCCACAGCGGGACTGAGCCGTCGTTTGTTCAACAAAGTTAGGAAGACTTCGGTTGCTCTGGTTTCAGCGTTACCTTAAATCGAGGCCCGCTGGGGCGGCGGTCTGCGGCGGCTGTCTGAGCGCTGATCGAGGGCGGCCGCCCTGTCGACGCTGAGAAGTCTGAGTTTGTTGAACTGGGCGCTGTGAAGAGGCTCGTGCAGGACGCTGATCACGTGAGCGGCCTGCAGAGGAGCTAGCGCGACGCGGCAGGAAGAGGTTCATGGCTTGGGTGGCTTTCTGGACTTCTGAGAAGCGGTCAACAATGCCACTCACCGCGGAGCCGAAGAGACCGGTCGGAGAGAGCGGTGCGTTGAGGAACGTGGAGCGCTCTGCTTCTCCCATGTCGGCTAGTGTTAGCCACAAGTGTCTCTCGGTCACAGTCAGTGAGGCCATGCACTTCCCTAGAGCTTGGGCTGCAGCTTTGGTAGCGCGAAGGGCGAGGTCTGTCGCGCTTCGTAGATCAGTAACAGCCTCTGGGTGCCTGCCTTTCTCATCCCACTCCCGAAGAAGGTCTGCTTGTAGGATCTGTAAAACGGCCATTGAGTGCAGAGCAGATGCGGCTTGGCCGGCGGCGGAATAGGTGCGGCCAACATAGGCGGAAGTCGCTCTGCAGGCCTTAGACGGGAGCACAGGCTTGGAACGCCATCTCGCGGAGGGCGGACAAAGGTGTGCTGCTACCGAGTCCTCGACCGGGGGGATGGAGGAGTAGCCTCTCTCAGTGGTGCCATCCACCGACGCGAGAGAGGTGGAGACGTGGGAACGGGTCCTGGCTGAAAAAGGAGCGTTCCACGACTTTGCAAGCTCCGTATGTAATTCCGGCAGGAAGGGAGCGGCCCGGCCGCGGGTGTAGAGCGGCGATGGCTTTGAAGAAAGCAGCCGTCGAGTCTGTTGGGTGCCTGCTCAGGGGGCGGTGACCACTCGAGTCCGAGGCGGTCGACGGCCTGTGTGAGGAGGCGTGTTAACTCCCCTTCGACTCCGGCGCGGGTCCTGCTGGATTCCTGGGCCGAGGAGGAGGCTTGGGAGCCTGTCCACTCCTCGCTGTCCGAAGCCATGATGGAACAGCGGCCCTTATCCTCCGCCTCGTCATCCGAGATGGCAGCAGTGCGGCCGCTCGGCGGCAACTGCGCGTCCCGGGGGGGCGGGGAGGGTGAAAGCGATGCTCGAGGTAGAGGCTCCGGCGAGGCAGTCGCTTCAACCACAGTTTCCGGCAGCCTTTGCGAGCGGCGCTTCTTCCTGCGCGGCGGTTTCTGCTTTGACCGCTTCGAGTCGAGCCCGCAGGGTCGACATCGGTAGCTCCTCGCAGAAATCGCATCCGCCCTCAGTGAGGGCGAGCTCTGCGTGCCCCAGTCCCAGGCAGAGAGCGCAGATGATGTGGCGGTCTCCTGTGCTGAGAAGGGCGCGACATGAGGCGCAAGTGGAGCGAGGCATCTTGAAAAAGACGCTCGTACTCTTTTGTGAATAGTTCATGAGAACTAGCTTGCTGAATAAAAGGATACGTCGTCGGATGGCGTAGCTCGCAGGATGGCTGAAGGTGGCTGAGACGGCCGGCTTCTTCTAGCGCTGTCCACGCTTGCTAGATGCCCCTCGAACGGCAACGCGGCTTCCAGGTCAGCGATGCGGAGAGCTTCGCTGAAGAGATGAAAATCAGGGTTCCAGCCTACTGAACTACGCTTATATGCACTCTAGTCACGCCCATTTTGGCGGGCTTTGATGCAGTGAGCGCGCGGATGCCTCTCATTGGATGCGAGTTCGCCCAAGCTCGTCTATAGGCTGCAGCAGTTGCCACAGAGCAACCTATGAGCTCGCTAGCTAGCCCGCTCAAGGTCTGCAGCTGCCGCACTGCGTTGACAATGGATACAAAAATTAAGGATAATTTTTTGGCTTCAATATCTCAGAAAAGATGAATCTTTCCCGTAGCGTAAGCGAGCTTACGCAATACGAGAGAACCTCTCGTAAGAGAACACTCCTGTATTTCCTTTCAGTCTGCTAAATGTGGAAACTCCTGCCTTTCAGTCTGCCAACTGAACTCACAATTGTGCAAAGCAATGAAAGGTGATCTAAAATGTAAATGTCATGCTGATGAGTCCATACTTTAAGTTTTCTTCTGCTGTTAATTAAAAAGAAGAAAGAAAAAATTTTTTTTTGTGAAATTTTAGCAGGGTTTACTTACAGGTGCCATGATGAAATAAAAAAAGGATGAGTTGAAAAGCAGGTATCTTCTGACGGACGGGTAGTCCAGTGCTGTATGAAGTGGACCCTCAAAATCCTCTACAGTAATCTGGAGCAGTTAAAGAATGAACATTAAATCACCCAAAGGAATAATTTACTTTATTATGAAAAAACTGTCATCATGTGCCATATGGTTTTCTTTGCTCTGTGGAACACAAAAGGCAACATTTTTCAGATTATTAAAATGCTTTTCTATACATTGTAATCTTATAGTAACCTGGGTTGTCAAGCTTCAAGAAGGATGAACCCTGTAAAATATCATAAAAGTAGTCCATATGACTATATTCCAAGTCTTCTGAAGCCATACGATTGCTTTGTGTAAGGTACAGACAGAAATTCAGTCATTATTCACTGAAAATTTTCCCCATCGCCATTAGCTCTCAAATTTCATTTTCAAAGATTCAAACTTGCTGAAGGGGGGGGGTATGTGCCACCCTATCACCCACGCCTAAATCCACCACTGTGCAAACATAATTTCAGAGCTACGGCGGAGGGGAATAATTTAAGTGAATAACGATTTTGGTCTGTTTCAAATGGCTTCAGAAGACTTGTAAAGACTACTTTTATTGTTTTAGTTTGTGTATGTATGTCTCTTTTCTTTTCTTTTTGACAGCCCTCATCCACATTCACTTCCATTGTATGAAAAAGTGCTGCCTGAACATTCTTCAAAACCTCTCCTTTTGTGTTCTTCAGTAGTAAATTATGACAATTTTATTTTTTGGGGTAAACTATACTTTTAAATACTCAAAATCTACTGTTAAGTGAAAATAGAGCATAGATCCATGTAGAAATTATTGTTTAGGATGTTAGAAATTCACGTGCCTGGAAGCCTTTTTTCTCCAGAAGAGTCTTGCCATGTGAAAAGTCAAACATGGGAGCCAACCAAGAGGATGTGGGCACCGCTACCACAACCTGACCTGACAGAAAGAGATCAGGTGAGTTTTATGAGGCTGCTTGCTACTGAAACACACTTAAGCTGAAATCAAATCTTTAATACACCAATCGTTTTGTTGTCTGGAGGAATTTGCGCTAGATTTAATTAGCTGTTCAAACCTACTAAGAATTAAAAATGAAAGTTATTAATTTAGAGGAAGCAGAGCTCTGGACACGCTAGATCACACATTTCTAATTGTTGTGCCATTACAGAAGACTGCAGCTTCACAGCCATTAGAGCATTAAAAGACTATTGTGTACTTTCCAAACCTTTAAACCAGGGCAGTAAAATCACACTTCACAATAACAGTCACACTGTTTGATGATTTGTGTTAGACGGTGTGTTTATATATAATGAAATAGAGTTATAGTGCAATGTACCATTCCTCCATGTGGACGCTGTGCCTCCTGCAGTGGCTGAATGTCCTGCGGGGGATTCAACATCACCTCTCTCTTCATTAGATTGCCAATCCCTCCCCTCCATGGTGACTGCCACTGTCAGAACCTGCTAAAAAACACAGACACCCAAATACTAGGATATCTACAGTATATACACACATACTGTATATACATTTATAAGTATTACAATTTAGCCCATAACTCCAGACATTAATGATGCATTAAATAGTGTGGCTTGTGGAGAATAGGTGTGCTATTACTTTGATAAGTGATAATACATGCACAGACAGTAAAACAAGCAACAACAACAAAATATATATATATATATATATATATATATATATATATATATATTTTTTTTATTCTCATAGACTTACATTGACTATAGCAACTCCCTAGCAACCACTCAGAAATCCCAATAGCAACTCCCTAGCAACCAATCAGAACACCCTAGCAACTGTATAGCAACACTCTGGCATCATAGAAGCAAGTTTTAAATAGCAAACACCACTCATGTTTTTTCAGAAAACATATTTTTAGTTTGATGTTGACTATTGAATTTTGTTTTCAATCATTTCAGAATGATAAATGGCCTGTGTGAGGTCATTCAAAGCAGTCAGAAGGGACATTGCAAAACAATTACATCAGATGGACCTTTGAAAAAGCCAAAAAAAAAAAATAGAAAAGAAAGAAAGAAATTGGCAGAGAGTATGTTTGCATACCTTTAACTAGGGGCCAGCTTGTCTGGGGTTCAACGACTCGATACTTTTAGCACAGCGTACAGCCTGTTTAAGAACAGGAAACGGCAACCTTTCAGACAACTTCTCTTTTTACATTTTCATACACAAAAAAAAACACGAGGAAGACGTTGGTTAACCAACAAATAATATATTGGACAGGATTTCTCAACCAGTTCCACAAAGTTCTGCATTGTATTTTCTATTGTGGTTACTCCCGTGTCGTCATTATATTGCCTATGTTTCATATACACAATATACATGAATACAATGTACATAAACCTTTGCATACATTATGGCCTCTGAGAGCTGTTAATGTTTTACCACTGAAGATTTACTGCAATTTCAACAAACCTGTGTGTGATAACGCTGACAACTTGCAAGCAGAAAAAAAGGAAAGTCAGAGTGAGAGAGAAATATTGAATGGCTTAATCTGAAAATTAAAAACTTCCATCGCTTTCTCGCTCACCCTTGTTAGTTTGCTAATCCAGCAAGCATATTTTATTGCTGTAGTGTTACACAAGAATAGTTTGCATGTGATGATTGATCCATCTCTCCGTTACTTCCCCAGTCTCTTCACAGAGTCATGTCTGCTGGTGCCAAAACCTTCGTTGATGTCGTTGTTGTTGTTTTTTCTCATCAGGCCCCTCCCACAATTTTCAGGGTATATTTAGCACTTTATATCAAATTGTTTGCAATTCTCCTTATTTTTAGTATAGCCACCTCTCTCTCGCGCGCGCTTTCTCTTTCATTCTATGTGCAGTGTCTTCTTTATATGATGGTTAAACCCTGCCCCTCTCGCTCTTCCTCGATCTCTCTTTTTTCTGTCCTTCTTTTTCACTCTCAGCTTGTGACTCAGCTCAGCCTGGCCACATGACTACAGGAATGTATACACAAATTCACAGGCCTGTGGCGAAAAGTCCTTGTGCTTTTATCTGAGCACAACTAGGAGATAGAAAGAGAGAGAGAGGGTACAGTATTAATACAATTTGTGGCTGTGTTCACCTGTATTTGCTGTTATATTTCAGGAAATGTACCAGCATGTGAATTAAACATGTAGGCTTAAACAATGGTTGAATATCCTTTTTTCTTTTCTTTTTTTACACACAAAATCATAGCATTTTTAAAGACACAAATGCATAACTATAAAGCACAGTGCATAACAAACTAATGAAATAAATGTAAATTCCTAAAATAATACTAATAATAAATTTGTAATAAAATGACATCAGCATTTATTTTGTTATTTATATACGTTTTTGGAAAATTCATCTCTGGGGCAAAATTAGCTCCGCAAGGCAGACTGAAAACATCACTTATACACTAAAATATCACTTATACAGGAATGATTTAATTGACTGGATATTATTTATACAGGAAAATATAGTTTACATAGGCTATATGTGTGTGTAAATAAAATGATGGATTGTGCATTTGCAATCATTAGGTTCTTTTTCCAGTCAAAACTGAGTCTGAAATATATAGAAATATACTTACATTTATTAGATATATGATGTATAATGCACAACAAACAAGGCACACAGACACTGTATAGAGTATCAACCAATAATTGACATCCTTGTTGCTGTTCTGTTGCAGTCCATTATGCAACCCTGGCTAATTGTAATTAAGTTGTTGCAGAAATAATGTTATGGTTTAAAAAAGTAACATTTTACCATGCTCAGTAGTCTAACACTGCTCGTCAATGTCAAATGAGATAGCCAATCAAATCAATAAAGTCGATGAAGGCAGTAGCTTTTTAGAAAATTCTCTTGACATTGTCTAAGAACATTATATATATATATATATATATATATATATATATATATATATATATATATATATATATGTCTTGTCAGGTTTGTGCTAAAAAAAAAAAACGAGCCACCAATTAATGGTGTAATTCACCTAAAAATGGAAAATATACTTTTACTCACTCATTTACCCTTATATTGTTCAAAACCCACAAGCTCTTTTTCTTGGAACATACAATAGATATTTTAAGCAGCGCTATTCCATAGAATAATAGTATAAATACATCATAACAGTTGTCCATAGCTTATATTTCAAGCTTTCTGGGGCCACACAACAGCTATGTGTTGTATGGACTACTTTTATGGAATTTTTTACGACGGTAGTGGTCAATATGAACTGTTTTTGTATGGAAAAGAGCAGCGTTCAGATTCTTGAATAAAATATTGTGTAAGATTCTACTGGGAGGAAAAACAATAAGGGACCATTTGAGGGCAGTAAATAATTTTGTGTGTTTTCTTTTTGCTAGCCAGCTGACACGGTCATGTGTCTCATATATCCGTGATGAAAAGAAATTCAAATTATATTAATCTTTTCTTTGAGACAGCACAAAAAAAATAGAAACGATGACTTAAACTTGTGTGAACTTTAATTCATGTATCTTTTAAAATCAAAAATTATACATATGGGTCTTTATCGCATTTCAAGCCTTTATTCAGAAAATGATTGCATTCAGCACCTTTACTATATTAAAAGACGAAAGAGGACCATTATATTTATGGCCTTGATAATCAGTTCACTGTACATGTGCCTCAGAAACTCAGAAAGAGTTTTAACAGCTTTTCTATTATAAAAGTATCTAAAATCTAAATAGAATATGTATATCATGTATTATGTATTGTTTAATGTTTGTATTATGTAAAATAGTAGGCCTAGCTATGGCCTGTATCTACAGTATGTATATTAGCCTATATTTATGTAGCCTAATAAATATACACTGATAATACACAGACTATAATTTATTCTTGAGTATATTAACCAAAAGTTAATGGAATTTCTCAAGCAAAAAAAAAAAAAAAGTTAAAAAAAATATTTCGCTTAAAGCTAAACCTGAAGCATCGCATTAAAAAATGTATTTGAAATGTGAATATATGCAGATATATACTTCTTACAATTTATTGGGTAAATTGTTTTGCCACATGTCTCTGACGTCACACAATAAGAGTCATATGACTTTCGCGGATGTGGTGTTGTCATGTGTCGGTATTTCACGATTCACAACACCTGTCAAAGAAAAATAAGTAAATAAAGAAACCGTCGTTTCTTTGCTGCACTGTTGTGGAGAACAGCTGCATTGTCCGTTTCAATTTCTTTTATTTGACAGTTTTGTATTGTTCTTTGAATTGCAGTGTTTACATGTGCTCGTGCGGGCTGCACTCCGGTAAATAAATGAGAATTAAAGGAATGTTCCGGGTTCAAAACAAGTTCAGCTCATTCGACAGCATGTGTGGCATAATGTTGATTACCACAAAAATTTATTTTGACAAGTCTCTTCTTAAAAAAAAAAAAAGTTACAGGTTACAGTGAGACTTTTTCAATGAAAGTGAATGTGGCCAATTTTTTGGAGATTTAAAGGCAGAAATGTGTCGTTTCAGGGTTTACAGCGTTACGTCGTCATAATACTGTCGATTGATCTTAACATGTGTTAATTAAACCCGGAATATTCCTTTTAAGGAAGTGGTGCGCTATACTGAACTTAGCGCTCATATTAAAGGAAGGACCCAAGTCATATCTATGGACCAGAGCAGAGTTGCGACAACGGAAGTTCTAAATGCTTGATCGTCACGTGATTCACGTAGACTTCAGATAGTTCCAGGAAGTGCTTTGGCGGATATTTCAAACTGTTAGAGTAGAGTGACAGAACTGCGATTTCTGGTAATTAGTAGTCAATAAATGCATTTATTTTACATATTTATGTAACACACCGACATATGTTTGTAGCATGAGTATGTTGTTTTTTTTTAAAGATCAAATTAGCTAATATTTGAGGATTAGTGTTCGCTTACCGTTATTTGCCTCAACTTATTTCAGGCTAGGGTTTCTGTTGCCTTTTTATGTTACCTCATGTTCATTGTTTTCACTAATCTCATGGTAACTAATGTCATATTTATGACTTTTCAGATAGTACAGACAGGCTGGTGACAGGTGATTTCCAAATGACTATTAGCAGCAGTTACGTAAATTTAGTGAAATGAAGCTTATTGTTTACAATTCTATATATAGTAATATAATTATTTATGTATTATAAATATTATATATCTAATGTATAATTCTTACAATACTTATTCATATACACAATATATTCAGCTTTAAAACAACTTAAGCATACTCGTATATAAACTGCCGTTCAAAAGTAATGAGGCTGAAAATTCAGCTTGGCATCACAGGAGTAAATTACATTTTAAAATACATTAAAATAGAAAACAGTTATTTTAAATTGTAATAATATATTACGATATTACTTTTTTTTTTTTTTTTAAAACGATGGATGAAACTGAATCAAGAGAACAGATTTTACAATTAATAGGGTGTTCGTTACTAACTTTATCCAGCTCCAATCCTTGCCTAATCTGTTGGTTATCCGATAACATCCCTTATCTCCTAATTTAATGAGCAATACTCAACTATAAGGTTTTAATTTACAAGTTATTTTTATTTAGATGTACTGATAATGTACAGAATAAGATAATATTATTCTTTAAACGTCTCACCTTTTAAAAGTGCGTCGCAAACGCTTTGTTCTGCTTCGTCTCTACTGCGCGGCATGTGTTTGCTGCTACTTCCGGGAACTATTGAGAGGCTCCACGAGCCGCCATTGCTGTAAAAAAAAACTCTCTCTCTATATGGCTCTGGACCAGAGGACATTTGAGTAAAATATGCAGATGAAGTGCATTGTTTCCAGATATTGTGCTCCAATTAAACATTACAATGCTAAATATGATGCTGTGTGTTGTGATGTTGCAAACTTCTCCAAAAGACTAGTCTAGTCAAGTCTGCTCTTTAATACATAAGCAGTTTGAAAATTAATTTATTAATGTCCAAACACTTGACTAGTAGAGTATGTTTCACATTTCATGCTTTTGATTATGGAATAACTTTCAATAAATTGAGCTGACGCTACACTTGTTTTATTTATAATGTTTCAAGAAGGCTTATTGACTCATTTGTTTTTGTATAGTAAAACCCCACACTTTCTTTGTACAGATTAACCCACTGATATACAAGGAGCAGTTGCTATGGGTCGGTGGTGGAGCTGGTCAGGTGAACACCTATCGGATCCTTCTGCTCACATTCACATTAAAAGGCAGTCTACTGGTGTTCTCTGAAGCCAGGAAGCAGTCCTCCAGTGACATTGGGGCAAAGTTTATCACACTGAGATGCTCCACAGACAAAGGTGGACCACCCACTTTAACCATCTCATTGGTATCTGAAATGCCAATATTAAGATTCCTGTATCATAAACACGTGGATTGGTTGTGGTTTAAGTGAAATCTCTTCCTATTCTATCTCAGGGGTCACCTGGTCACCAAAATCATACATATTGGATGGGTTGAATCTGGGTTCGGTTGTTGTGGATGAGTCTGGTGCAGTGATACTCATCTACTCAGCTTCCACGATTACCAGTGTAACCCCTCCAGTACCAGGCTGGTGGAGAATGTGGATGATGGGCTCACCTGGAGCGCCCCACGAAACCTCTCCATCGAGCTGGGGGTGAAGAGCTTTGCTCCTGCACCAGGCTTCGGTATACAGATGTGAATTACCATTTTCATTAAGAACACAAAAGCATGACCTCTTTTTGTCAAACGTTTATGAGATAGTTTTGGCTTTTTATTTTTCTTGGTTATGTAACTGACAAATAAAACAGACCATTTTAAACAACGGATAAGCATTGTATTTTATAGACACTTTATACTATTATACGTATACTAACTATAATATTAATATTCTAATTTCTTGTATTAATTATTAATATATTATTATGTTTGTTTATGTGCAATTTAATAAAGTGCATGCATGATGTTTCAGTGTTCGCAGAAATGTTATCCTCCTAATGTTGGCCGTTTGGGGGGGTGTGGTCACAGTTCCATTGCTGGTGATGGAGTCTTCTGCATCCTGAGTGATGACAACTGTAAATCTTGGAGATATGGAGCTGCTCTGTCTGAAGAGCATCCCTTACAACCAGAATAAACAAGCTCTGGACTTCAACCCAGATGAGTATCAGGTAATAGCTAGAAAACGTCTCAATATTTGTCAGGTTTAACAATCCCCCGTGCCACGTTAAACGCTCGCTTTGAGCCGTTGAAATCTAATTAGGTCACTTGTAGTAGCGTTCTGGTCCATCCTGAAGGTGTTTTGTGGCAATGGTCACATTTTAAGCATCTTTTTACATTGGCCTGTAATATATGTGGACACATTAGCTGTCATCTTTTGTTTATCTAAGAGGTTTGTCTTCACATGGTAGAAAATTGCAGTCATATAAACAGTCACAAGAGCCTCCAGCACATCGGGGATTGTAACATCATGTCAGAGTTGCATGTCATGTTATTGTTTTTTTTTTTTTTTATGGATGGCCAAATTACTATAAATAAACATTAAATTAATTATTAAATAACAAAATAAATCTATAAATGCCCCTTGTATTTCATTTTGCATCCAATTTCATTTTAAAGAAGAAAAATCATTTTAAAAGGTGCCGATAAGTGTTAACCTGAAATATGAAAAGCCACAAAGCTCATTGTTCAATGAAAAATAATGGCAAAATGAAAATTGATGCAAACTAGTGCTATACAATGGACATATATACATGTATGTATTGATTAATGTTTAAGTTATTGATTTTAAAGCTTTTTTCATTTAAAAAATGTGTTAACAGAGCTGAGACTACTACCGTACACTCTTTTGGGTAGATAAAATCAAATAAATTGAATGAGAGGCATTACAATTCGGTGGAAATCTGCAGAGTTACGCAGACAAAGATTACATGTGAAAAACTGTTTTTCTTTGCAAGTGACCAAAACTGTAGACTCCCCATTTTGGCTCCATTTTTATCTCTCATGGCATTCTTTTCTATCTGCCATAACTCAGCCAGTGGAATTGCAGGATGGAAGCATAGTCACGAATGTACACAACCAGAGCAACTACCACTGCCGCTGTCTAATAGTAGTGCAGGGTCTGGATTGTGGAGAGTCTCTGCCCGTGGAGGAGTTAGTGTTTGACAAAACACTGGTGGACCCTGCAGAATCAAGGAGTAATGTATTTCACCAATTCAGCCAATGCTCAACAGAGTGAGGAACAGTGAAAGTCTTAAATCCTCATTTAAGTTTCTTAAGTGTCTCAACTCTTTTACAGGGTCTTTCACTGATGGAATGGCATGGGAAAAGGAGGCGGTTCAGATCTGGTCAGGGCCAAGTGGTTATTCCTCTATAACATCATTCAAAGGGGATTCTACTGAAGACAAGAAATAGATATATGTCATTTATGAAAAGGGCCATAAAGAATACTTTGAGACTCCTTTGCTAAAATCCATCTGTATGGAGGCAAATAGCATACAGGATGTAGAGCTAAGATAAAGGGACATTTTGGCCTTTTAAAATGGAGCCATGGTTTCAGTCTGATCCGAAATCATTTAAAAAAGGTTTCCAATAATTTTGGATTTCTGACTGGTCAGACCAATGCACAATGTCTAAGGTCTAAATTAGAGAATTAATCATGACATACACTACTCCAAAAAGAATCAGAAATCCAGGTTTAGAGTGATACTAATATAATTTTGATACAATTATGATTGTATTCACTTGTCTCACACACTGCACAAATCTTACTAGAATAGAAGTGTCTTGACAATATTCATGTTTTTAATTAAAATATTCATCTGTTTCCTGCAGTTTGACAGCTGCACCTTCAATTGCACATGGGTTTCTTGAGGCTTTTAAACAGCTCAGGTGCTGTTTCTCTTGTTGATCTTTTTACTTGTTCTTTTAAATTATTTTATGTGGTGTACAGTAATGCAGCTGAATCTAATGTTCATATTAGAAGATAAAGTTGCTTGATATGCATAATAATGATGCATTGTTAGAAAATAAAGTTTTCTATGTCTTGAATTGCAATAACCTCATGGTACTGTATTTCTGTATTTATCCTGGTTTTGGTTAAATTGAAAGAGCCCTCTATTACTGACATAAACTGGAAGACACAAGGACTTGCGACAAGTCCTAAAAATATATGTTTTAAGTCTTAAGTGTATTTGTATGTGATTAGGGTTAAATGGTTTACCAAATCTGCTTTACAGAAAAAAAAAAACATGGTCCTTTTATGTGGATAGAAGCTTTGTGTTTAGATGCCAAGCATTTATTGTAATAACAGTCTACTGACAGTGACTTTTAAATATGTACGCTTGTCCTGAAAGCCTCCACACTTGATACTCATTCATTTGCATTTTCACTTGATTAGTTGAATTACACAGACACATTATTCAGTAAATTTGTATTTAAGTAGGTAAATACAGAATTATGATATTATTTTGTCTGGTACATTGGCAAGTATACCATGAAGCACAACTGTTGCTTCAGTCACCAGTGGAAATTATAAGATGGAACAAGAACAGGGTAAAAAATTATAATAAAGATAGCTTCAAGCAGTAATACCGGAGCCAAGCACACCAACAGCATGTAAAGTATCACTGATTATGACTTTAAGAAAAGTAGCCTAAAAAACAGGTAGAGTTGCTCAAATGTAAAAGCAATCTATTATAACTTCGGCCAGTAGGTGGCGCTGTCACCAAATGTATATAGTGAGGTCAGGGTGTGGTCATTATGACACAGTTTCATGAAAATAGGTAAAGTATTTCAGAGATAAAGTCTGAGATGCTTATTGGCGATATGACATCAAATTAGTTTGTTGTGATATTCGATCGAAAAGTTTTTTATCATTTTTTGTTGTGAATGTACCTAGATGATACACAAACAATTTTGTGCGAATTGGACATACAGACTAGGAGGAGTTTAAAAAAGTAGGTTTTCAATTAGTTACAAAATGCAGACATAAAGTATGACTTACCATGGCAAATTTGGTATCAGAGTATGTAAGGAAACCGGCCTTATAATTTGAGGCCAAACTTCATATAAGTAATAAAAATAGCCATTTTTCCATACCTTCTGACCACTAGGTGGCACTCTGGAGAAATACTGCAGGTATCCTCAGGGCATGCTTGTGATGAAATGTAATAATCTCAGCATCATAATGACAAAGGAATTTCAAACTAAGCCAAAATTAAGTGGCAGGTTTGTGAAAACTATTACACCTAACAACACCTTTGTCTGTGAAAATTTCAAGGGCAAAATCAAACATTCTTTCTTGCTGTCTTATTGCAGCCAAGTAATTTGCTGGGCCACGATTTAATGTGTGCTTTGGGCATCACTTTAATAGCAGTGGTAGTTGTGGCTAGGAAGGGAACTGAGGGCCCACTGAAAAACATGATGATAAAATATAAAAATGAACACACTGTTATATGCTTATGAATGGCAATTGAAAATGCACAGCTGGCAGTGAGGTTTTGGAATTGGCATACACACATATGAGGCAGGAAAGAACTGATTTTATTGAAGGTGATGCATTATCACTGTACTGCATTTGTGTCAGAAGGACCAAATGAGCATGGTTGGTTTGGAAAACCTGTACAAAAGCATTGGCTGAAAACAGATTGGTTGTTTTGGAATGAAGAGTGCAGTTGCCAAGTATCACAGAAGAGACACGATATCGGGGATCCAATGCCAGACCACATATTTCATTGTCAAAACTGGGATTTTGTGCCTTGCCTAACATCTCCAATGCGCGTTCCAATTTATCTGGTTAAAAAGATTTGTGATGTTGGCCAGCCAGTAGTATAGAGATTTGTACAAGATCTAAAAGCTGTGAAATGTGCCAAACCTACAAACTATATTGGTACAAGTACCTGCTACCAGCAGATGGTATTCCATTGTTGATTCATTAAATGCTTTTTTCAGCATTCCAGTTGATAAAGGTTCACAATACTGGTTTGCTTTTTCATTTGAGGGAAAAACATACACATGAACCCGATTGGCTCAAGGGTACTGTGAAAGAACAGCAATATATAATGCAGCATTGAAAGAAACCTTTGACTGCATCAAATTAAAAGGAGGAAGTGCAATATGTAGGCAATTTGATAATTTGCTGTACTGTCTTAAACCCAGTTACCCATCTTCCTACAGCTGATGATGAAGAACAACATGACTGTCTAGCTGTAATAACTTCTATTTGTTCCCCTAGGCCAAAGTTGAGGACCAGCGAAAGTGTCTGTATGTCTGTACAATCTGTCCTCTGCACTTCATTAACAGTCTGGTTTGGTTCAGCTAGGAAATCAGACATCAGAAGACTACAAAGGACAGTTCGGAGTGCTGAGGGTTGCCCCCTGCCCTCCCTTCAAGACTGTACACTTGAAGTGAGGAAAAGGGCTGAAAAATCACTCTGGACCCCACTCACCCTGCCCACTACCTTTCGGAACTTTTGCCTTCTGGCCGGCGCTACAGAGCACTGAGCCTCAGAACCATCAGGCATGAGGACAGTTTTTTCCACACATTATAGCAACCATGTGACTCTACCCTCCCTAGCAACCGGTTACTTAGGAGACCTGGCTGGATTCACTCAGCAGGCCCTGGATTGGAACTCGTGACTCCAGGGGTGGTAGACAGCGTCTTTACTCGCTAAGATACTCAGGCCCCCCATAAGTATTGATGGTGTCTTGCCATTTCTCCACATTTGATGAATTCCACATTTTGTAAAGTCTAGAGAAACAGACTGCATTATTTATGTTTCTATTGCCAAATTCATATAGTATAAATAACATCAATCATTAAAATGGAAGGGCTACAAATGAACATTAAAAATCCACAAAACACTCTGCTAATAAACCGGCAGGGAAATTGTATTTTCTGTTTAACTAAATTTGATGTTTCAGACACTTGTTGCAGAAGAGAACATTTAAGTATAAGGTCCATGGGCCATTTGCAGACACCGCTGTCGTCTGTCTTTCAAACATAAACTTTGCAAGTATCCGTAGCCTATTGTCACCTGGTACACCGACTCGGCTGTTTTCCTATTTATGTCTCTATAAATGCTCAAAGAAATGTTATACAGCTCAGGAAATTCAGCAACAGCTAATTTATTCTTCTCCATTATGTGTATGATGAATAAAAACGAATTGTCGTTTTATTTGTTGTGAGGTCGTGAGCCCCTGCACACGTTACGATTCAGTTTATCTGATGATCGTATGCGTACACGACTTAACAGATACAATAGGTGCTACGCACTTTCAGTGCTTGGTCCCTAAATACTGTAAACAATTAATAACTATAAATACTGAGAGTAGACGTAAGACTATTGCAAATAAAAAGTAACAAGAAGTGACAGATTCAAACCAGATAATTATGATGGTGATTATTAATATTTGGCTAATAATAATAATGGATATTATCATTTAAATTCAGTGCATTTAATCAGTAATCAGGTATTATTAGGCTATTTTATAACATACTGTATATTAAGAGTTTGTTTGGTTTACTCTGGCCTTTAGTATGTTTTAGATCAGACATGGGCAACATATGGCCCGCGGGCTGGATCAGGCCCTCCACATGGTTTAATGTGGCCTGTGGCTCATTTATCGTAAAATAGTTTTTTTTTTTCATTGGATATTTCAGTTAACTTGCATTGGGACCTAACGCATCTCCACAAGTGTTTAACATACTCAGGGTTGCCAGATAAGAGACGCAACACCCGCAGTTTGAGATTTATACTTGCGCCAATTGGAAATATTCCGCCTAATGTTATACTTATTTTGGGGAATCTGGCAACCATGCACACGAGTGTGCGCTTTCTATCTCTCGCTTTCCCCTTTGAACAAATTTAGTGATCTGTAGTGCAATATTCTGCTCAAGGAAAAGTGTTATATGGCCATTTTGTGTCCATTATTGAGGCTGCTTGTGATGTTTGGTGCTACTTTGCAGGTAAACCTTCTCAGTGATTAAATTAAATATAAAAGTAGATCTCGGCATCATTGACATGCGAGCAAAAGTAATCCAGAGACGAATATGTAAATGTATTTTTTATTTGTGCAATTTAGAAATGTGGAAGTCCCTTAGCACCTATATGTTAATGTAACTCTTGCAGTAAACACTTCGAATATTCATGCAGTTGTGTTTTTCAGTAGTGTGCTGGAAGTCAAAACATCGAGGAGAAACACATCATGACACTTTTAGCATGTAAACGGTTAATGTTTTAGAAAAAAAATAAGTAAACTAGCCCGCTTTGCGGCAGACATTAAAAGTTAGATAAATTGTTTTATTTATTTATTTATTAAAACAGGCCGCTGATGTAGAGATTGTTGAAATGTTAAATTGAACAGGGAAGTAGAGATGGTAAAATAAATGTATAAACTCAGCCTTTTCAGTTTTTTAATGCCTGATAGAAAAGTATCTATCTTTGTAGAGCAATACAATACTTTAGGCAATTGCAGAATAGTCCCATTAGTCACAGATACGTGTCAGAAAATTGAGTACACAAATATTTCTGGGCTTAAAAGATACAAAAACCAAATCAATGCAGAACATTGCATCTCAAAAGGAATACAATGTGGCCCCCCTATACTTACAGCCCGATGTGGCCCCTTTACCAAAATAGTTGCCCACCCCTGTTTTAGACTGTCAGTGATCTTACGTGAATGCCGCCCACACCCTTCCTGTACAAATACCAAAATACTGCAAACTGAACCGGTCGGTAGAACGAGTTATGATGTATTTTGTTCTTTGGCTGCTTTACTGACTCCGTATGACATGTTGGCTTGAAATAGACAGCATGCCAAATCACTGTAGGCTACTCAGTTGGTCTGTGCATATGATCACTTCAGGTGTTCCGGTTATGGATCGTCTTTTGCGCATTTTGCTTCTGCCGGTCCTGTGTTCGCTTGCGCACTGTGAACAGGTAGACTACTTATCATTTTAGTTATTTTGATAATAATTGAACCTTAAACGAAGCTTAAGCTTAAGTTGCTCTTAACTTAATCTTAAGGTATCAAACTCTATTTGATATTTGCGTTTACTTGAACTTTTGTTGGATGTGCTTTATTCATTTTATTTGCTTAAGGATGTGCCAGTGCTTATAAGGAAGCTTAAGAATGTGTTAAAGTCAAGTTTTAATGTAGGCTAAGTGTAGTGTAAAGGCAGCCATACAAAAAAAAGTCTGAAATTATCTAAGTTACATTGGAGCAGTTCCTGAAAATTTTTGAAAACTGTGGAGTCATATTTGTTTTAAAATAAAAACGATTTTTAAAGAAAAAGTGGGGGCCATAATGCTTAAATAGATAGTTCACCCAAAAATGAAAATTCTCTCCTGATTTACTCACCCTCAAGTTATTCCAGATGTGTATGACTTTCTATCTTCTGCAGTTCACAAATGAAGATTTTTAGATGAATATTTCAGCTCTGTTGGTCCATATTATGCAAGTAAACAGTGACCAACATTGTGAAGCTCCAAAATACACATACAGCATAAATGTAATCCATATGACTCCAGTGGTTAAATCCATGTGTTCAGACATGATATGATAGGTCTGGGTGAGAAACCTTTTTACATTTTTAAGTCATTTTTTATCATAAATTCTCCTCCCTGCCAGTAAGGGGCGATATGCATGAAGACTGTGAATCACCAAAAACACAAGTACAATTGGAAAGTGAATGTGAAGTGGCGATTGACTGAGAAGGGAGGAGAATTTATAGTAAAACATTTTTCTTTCAATATTCACTTGTTTCTCACCCAGACCTATCATATCGCTTCAGAAGATATGTATTTTACAACCAGAGTCATCTGAAGTACTTTTGTGTTGCCCTTGTGTGGCTTTTGGAGCTTCAACATTTTTGGCACCCATTCACTTAAATTGTACGGACCTAGAGAGCATAAATATTCTTCTAAATATCTTTGTTTGTATTCACCAGATGAAAGAAAAATTTTTGTGTGAACTATCCCTTTAAGTGTTGTAGATATTTGCCAAGCAATGTGATTTCTAAGGCCTTCTGAGGTTTTGCACATTGCTTTGCAGTTGCTGAGGTGTTCTAAAGGGTTGCTACGGCATTGCTAGGCGGGTTATTTTCATCACCTTTCAGGCCCATAGTAGTTTTAATCATTCCCTTTCAGGTGGTCATAATGAGCCCTCCTTTCTTTCTGGGCCCTAGGGCAACTGCCTACCCTGCACTGCCAAAATATTAACTTTTTTACACAAGAACGTGTTGGGTCTAAACAGCCCCTTAGAACAGTCCTTGCTGCCTTACAAGCACTGTAATTATTTCCATAAATAGCTCTGACCTGTCTTGTTTTATGACTTTCCTTATTAAATGTACCTAGATCAAACCTGCTATTGCTGATGAGCAGTATCTCTGGGTTGGTGGTCAAACTGGGGAAGTTCACACCTACCGGATCCCTCTACTCACCTTCACCCCTCAAGGAAGTCTGCTGGCTTTTGTAGAAGCCCGGAAGATGTCTTTCAAAGATATTGGAGCCAAGTTCATAGCCTTGAGACGTTCCACAGATCGAGGTGTGTCAGACTTCATTCGACTCTTGGTTTTCTTAACTGAAAGACAATAAAGGTTCTGTTTTTCTCTCTCATTTCCGTCTCAAACCATCACTTCCTTTTTCATTTCCTCACACATTATCTCAGGGGTCACCTGGTCACCCACCTCATTCATAGTGGATGATGGTTCTCTAACAGATGGGTTAAATCTGGGTTCGGTTGTTGTAGATGAGGCGACTGGTGCAGTGATACTCATATACTCTCTTTGCTTCCACCATTACCACTGCAAACCCTCCAGTACCATGCTGGTGGAGAGTCTGGATGATGGGCTCACCTGGAGTGCCCCAAGAAACCTTAACCCTCAGCTGGGGCTCAAGAGCTTTGCTCCTGGACCGGGCTTCGGTATACAGGTGTTGTTCTTAATTCCCTACTTCCATTTCCACTTTCATTTTCCTCACACCTTACATAGTCTTGTCAAAAAGTGTGGTCCAAAATGCAGCCTATTCTGAGCAAGAACAACCCACCTAGGTTTAGAAAGCTCAGTAACACCTAATATGATTAATTGCACTTAAAGTAATGTTCCAGGTTCAATACAAGTTGAGCTCAATCTACAGAATTTGTGGCATAATATTGATTACCACAAATTAAGTTAGACTCATCTGTCCTTTTCTTTAAAAAAGCAAAAACTGAGGTTCCAGTGAGGCACTTACAATGAAAGTAAATGAGGCCAATTTTTGGAGGGTTTAAAGGCAGAAATGTGAAGCTTATAATTTTATAAAAGAAATTTCATTCATTGTTCTGTTAAAATTGTGTATTATTTGAGCTGTAAAGTTGTTTAAATTGTAATTTTTACAGTTATTTTAGGGTTTGTTGACATTACATCATTATGGCAATGGGAGTGGTGGTGGCGTAGTGGGCTAAAGCACATAACTGGTAATCAGAAGGTTGCTGGTTCGATCCCCACAGCCACCACCATTGTCTCCTTGAGCAAGGCACTTAACTCCAGGTTGCTCCGGGGGGATTGTCCCTGTAATATGTGCACTGTAAGTCGCGTTGGATAAAAGCGTCTGCCAAATGCATAAATGTAAATGGCAACAAAGTTGAAAAATTGGCTATAACTTTACACAGAAAAGGCTAGGAAGTGTTTTTACACAATAAAATCATGTTTACACACATGTTGCTGCACTTTTGAAAAAGTGAGTATTTTAATGTTCAAAAATTGGCACCCATTCACTTGCATTGTAAGTGCCTCACTGTAACAAAGATTTATGTTTTTTTTAAGAAAAGGAGGAACGAGTCAATATACATTTTTGTGGTAATCAATATTATGCCTGTTGACTGAGCTTAACTTGTATTGAATCCAGAATATTCCTTTAATCACTGAAAACTAAGCAATTATTATTATAATTTTTTTGTGATTTCACAGCTCTAATAAACAAAACAGAATATACAATTCTGCTTGTGGATAGTTCGTCTTATTTTTAATCTTCTGATTCTTCAAGCTCTTTGACTCTTCTTTCGATTTAATGGTACTGACAGAAGCGTCATCCACCTGCTGTTGGGCGTTTGGTGGTGTGTGGCCATGGCACCCTTGCTGGAGATGGAGTGTTCTGTATCCTGAGTGATGATCATGGAAAAACGTGGCGATATGGAGCTGAATTAAAGAGTATCCCATATAACCAGCCCAAAAAGAACCTTGATTTTGACCCAGATGAGTGTCAGGTTGGAAGATGATATGCTTTTCACTTTAAAGCTTCCATTTTCAGAATAATTTATGGTTTATAGAAATCTGGATCTCAACATGCAAACTAATGCTGTGAATCAGATTCATTTTGCAAACCTTAAAACTTCTGTTCTGTCTTTTGTCAAAGCCAGTGGAGTTGGATGATGGCAGCATTGTTGTGAATGTGCGCAACAATAAGAACTATCACTGCCGCTGTCGGATGATTGCGCGCAGTCTGGATGGAGGCGAGTCTCTGCCCATGGGGGAGCTGGTGTTTGATCAGACTCTGGTGGACCCTGCGGTCGCAGCTGGAGCTTTACAGAAAGAAGGAGTGCTTTACTTCACTAACCCAGCCAACTCTCATAGCAGTGAGGATGATATTATAAGAATTTCTTTAGAGATGGGCTGTGGTGAAAAGTAATGGACTAAACTAGTTACTGTACTTGAATATATTAACTCCGTGGTTCTCGACCCTGCAACTTATCAGCTGATTAGTGCTCCATAAACTCAGTGAGAGATAAGCATGTATAAGTGTCATTTCTGTTTTCTCAGGAGTTGACCTCACCCTTCGCTGGTCTTTGAATCGTGGTAAATCATGGGTGAAAGATACACTGAAGATCTGGGCCGGGCCAAGTGGATACTCCTGTTTGACAGCACTTAAAGGCAATGGAAGTGACGATCACAAGTACATCTATATCATCTTTGAGAAAGGTCAAACAGACTACTTTGAGACCATCTCTTTTGTGAAAGTTGACCTGTACAGCGAACAGTGAAGAAAGTCACTGAGTCCAAGAAGCTACATGATGATGAAAAGGCTTTTTGTTTTAAATTTTGAAACCTGTTTTCAGTCAAACCATTTTTAATCTATGAGATCTTATATGTGCAAAAGTGACTGGGCATTAATTTCAGGATCTGTAGAATCAATTGCCTTTATAGTTCATGTGGTGATACAGTAACATGTAAGATGTGTTATGAAACTCACAACATACTTTCCTTCTAGTTTTTAATTACATTTTTCATTTCACTTTAAAAAGTGGCTTACAGTGCATTCAAAGTATAAATTTTATCAGTATGTTTGTTCCTTGGGAATCCAAAACACCACCTTTCATTGCTTATGATTCCCTACCATTAGATTTGTTTTTCAATCACTTCAGACTCTGTAGTATTAGACTTTGACTTATTAGCATGTTTAAAGATGGAATATTGAAAGTTTGTTCAGCAAAGGATCAAGTTGTAATTAGATAAGACAAACATTGGTCCTCCGACAACTGTATAATAAACTAATTAATGACAGCAAAGCAAAAGCTGTATTTACTTCAGGACTCTACTTTGTGGATTCAGAGTATTTCCTTAAAGGAAGTGTTCATCCAAATATGATCAAAATGTAAGTCTTTTTTTTACCCTTAAAACATTCACATTAACATCTGAAAGTCACATGTAGTGCCTGTTTTGTTTCACTTTCACATTTGAAAGTGAAAGTTGAGTGGAGATTTAGGGTAAAAAGGACTTAAATATTGTTCTGTTTCTCACCCACATCTATTATATTTCTTCTGAAGATATGGATTAAACCACTGAAGTCGTATGGATTACTTTGTTTCCTTTATGTGATTTTTGGAGCTACAAAGTTCTGGCCACCATTCACTTGCATTGTATGGACCAACAGAGCTGAAATATTATTCTAAAATCTTCATTTATGTTCTGCTGAAGAAATAAAGTCAAACACATCGGGGATGGTATGAGGGTGAGAAAATAATGAGAGAATTTTCATTTTTGGGTGAAATATCCCTTTAAGTAGTTTATTAGTGAATTACAGGTGCCTGGGTGCCTTTTACCCCAAGTGTGGGAGCCTTTTACCAGGTGTGGGGTAAAAGGCCCCCTCACCACCTTTTTTTAAATTAATTTTATACAAAAACAACCTTCTGTTGTGTGATGTTGCTTCATCAATGTTCACTTCAAATAAATGTATTTTTTTAATTTATAGAAGATAGTATTTCGTAGTTCATCAAACCTCTGTTTCCTCTTTAGAGTGTGGTACATGTCATAAGCACTAACAACATCACTTCATAAAGTCTGGCAACAGATAGTACACCCTTGGTATCACTTTCTAGTAACTGCCTGGTAATGCTAGACTCACTTAATGTTATAGCCTACGTTTTTGACAATTATGATGCTTTATTAAGCGTTAAAATGAGTCTCAGTGTACTGCTATTGTGTTGAATTCAGCCAATGGGAAATATTGTATTTTTATTTTATTTTTGGCTATGCAGTAAAAAGAAAGCAGGTCAGGGTCCCTGGGTTCCTCTGGAATTACAGTGCAAGCTACTGCCCACTGCTTAGCTCCAACACCACGAGCGGAATGCATTTGATATGTCTAGCATTTTTGGTCATGTATTAATTCACATAGTTCAATTTGTGTTATTTCAGCGTTTTGATAACTTTGACACTACTTTTCTAAAGTGTGGAATTTAGTCCTATAAAATGATTATGCCTCATTATTATGGGATTAAGAACAGAGCCCATCTGCATACATAGTTCTCCTGGGATATAAGTGGCAGATCAATATAAGCCTCAGAGAAAGATTTCCACATGAAATCATTATTTAAAATCCCAGTAAAATGTGTTAGGGTGCAACGGGGCTTAAGGCTCCACAGGGTAAAAAGCTCCATTGATTTTATTTTCTCCCAAAACACTAAATAGCATCAAAAACTACCATAGCACTTTTCTAAATACCTGTTTCAATATGCACAACAAAATCTTCCTGTTCCATGAGATCATTGTGTGTAATGTCTTAAGGTCTCTACACGATATCGCTTTAAACCCCATGTGAGGGGTAAAAGCTCCCTCACCACCTTTTTTAAACACTGAATTTTAATCAAAACAACATTCTGTTGTTATTTTTTCACACAAATGATGTTGCTTATTATTTTTTTACCTTGATACATTTTGTGACTAGAACAAAAGCAGAATTTCCTTGAGGGAAAATTCTGAAAGTTATTGTGTTCATTATTATTATATGAGTGAATATCCAAAAACAATCCAGTTTAATCCTACAGATTGCAGGAAGTGTGCAGAAGATAAAACCATAGACAGAGATGAAAGGGTCCTGTTAAAATAAAAAGTGAAACAATTCTACATTGTCAAATAGACACTGCACTCTGCTGCCATCTATTGACACAAATGAGAATGTCACAGGTGAATATTTTCTGAGTAAGTTGTCAGATCAGTTCAGTACATCTGATTTGGTTATCAGATTGGATGTCTAATGAATTATTTGCAAGTACTGGTCAGTCAGCTTTCTTGTTATTCTTTGGTCCTAAAAGCACAGTCATGCCCCATTTGGCAAGTTTAGTGTCTGTGTTTGGATTAGTTTGGGTTAGTCTGAAGCATGCCTTATGTATACCTACATATACTTTATATAAATGTTAAAATTTGTGTCTTTGATGTTTGCACGTATTTGGAAAGTTTAATGTATAATCATCTGAACCTAACAAGCGTTTCAAATTAGTAAACCCTGTTTAATTGTACAAATAACAAATGAACATAACTTTATTTGACTGTCTATTTTCCATAATAAGATGATATGCCCTACTGATTTCTTATAAAAGATGCCATTCGGGAATTGAAGACCCAGATAAAGGTTGTATTAAAACTTGTACCATGTTCATAATGGCTTCCACTCTTCATGTTCCCATACAAAATTTTCAGCAGCAGTCTTCATGTAACACCTTTTTTCCAGTACATCTAACATCAAAATATTTGACACATTTTGCGTGTCACACCTCTAACCTAACATCGTTCATGGTTATTATGACCATTGGACTTTCTGGATTTAGATCTCAATTAGCTCAAATTATACCATTAAATGTTTAGATAAAATAAGCAAATCTATTGTTAGACAGTAAAATTGTAAGTAGATATGTCATGCATTAGGAGCAACTGCTGCCATCTTCTGGAAAACAAACAAACAAACAATACAAAAATATGACATTTTCATAGAAATTACAAGTATTACCTCTAGGTGGCCTCAGTGTTCCACATATTGTTGCTTGATCTCTGTAATGCAATGCTGTAGATTAATTTCAATACGTTATCACAAGTTATGTATTGGATATACTGTATATTTAGACATGATAAAATACTATTTTTTGTCAAAGTTTAGCTATTTTCGATAAACTACTTGGAATCAGTTCAGCTCTTTGTGTGTGTGTGTGTGTGTGTGTGTGTGTGTGTGTGTGTGCAAATCGTTTAGGTGCCCCTGCATATTGACCTGTGCTTCCAGCATGGATGAAAGTGACTCGTTCTGAATACAACTAATTTTTGAAGAGAAGCTATTATCTAGTTACACCCCGTGAAAGCATTGTCCTCTCAGGTCAATTTTTTTTTTCTGTAAGTAGAACTCAATCATTAAGCAAAGGGGCGTGCGTTAAATAATGCAAATGAGATTTATTGTAACATTTATCATCTGATTGGCCGAGAGGCCTGTTCGGAACGCCATATGTTAATTAGCCACGCCCCTTAGGCTCACATCCGCCCCTCTCTGCGCTACCCAACCTCAGAAGCCGTTGACGGCTCTAATAGTGACGGATCGATCCCCCGCAATATTATTTTTCCCTTTTTCATTTGTTTTGTGGAGAAAAAACACGCAGAGGGAGTACAAGTAAGCCTCACTGCACACATCCGTCCTCTGCGATCCCCATCAGATATCTTCAACACATAATCCTGTTTTGAGCTTTTGTAAGAGCTTGTGCTAACGGTAGCTAGTCACGATTATTGCTAATAACGCCACGATACAACCTCGAGACAAGCCGGGACAAGACCAGGTTAGTAGCCATGTTTAATAATAAAGCTAGTGTATTAAAGTTTTTTTTTTATTTATTAAAAAAGAGGTTATGTTCGCAGTACATGGCTCCAGCTGTCCCGCTTTTCATCGGCCGGTGTAGGCTAACGTTAGCATGCTAACCGCGTAGCTTGTGTGTTGCCCCACGTCCTGGCGAAGATCTACCTTTTATATTTTACTTCTGTTCATGTGAGCTTTTACGTTAGCTCACAAGCTATTTTTTTGTGAATTGTCTGTTTATGTTTGGGGTGGAGTAGTTTGAGTCAAATTCGCATGCACTGACTGTCTCTTCACGTCAGACTAGTGAGTAGCTTGCATTCTGTCACATATTACGGATCTGATCAATTTGTTTTGATTGTGTATTAAATCGCAGTTCAAAGCCATTAAGCATGTGTTGTTAATTCGTCTCAAATCCTGATGCTAATGTGATTGTAGCCCTGGCCTCACTTCACCGTCGCCATTTTGTTTTGTTCTCGCCATCGTACCCTTTAGTCAAACCACAGCATCAATTATACGACCCGTTTCGTTCCTTGCACTTATTTTTTTGTGACTCTTTTAATGTATTTAGTCTTTATCTCGATGAATGTATCCATCTGACGTGATGTATATAATGAAACGCATAGCTAGGTCTGCGCCCTCCTCATAGCACGAAACATGGAGGCCGCAGCTAAAAGAAGCGAGTTTAACCAGTCAACATATACTGTTTACCGGCTCTTAAGATATCAACTATTGTACTTTTATATCAGATACTGGGCTTTTCGTGTGGTTGGATAAATAAAATGAGTGTTTCAATGAAAATGTGCCCTTCCCCCTGCATGGGCTGTTGGTAAATGTGTATAATAATCTCTACGCAGCTCCGGTTCGGCCAGATCTGCTTCATGTTGCGTAGAGATTATTTGACAGGTTTTGCGAACTGGCCATCACTGCTATTGCTAATCTCCATTGGCCCCCATTCAACGACAAGGGTGTTTAGTCCATTGCATTGTCGTTAATGTGTTAAATCGAGAATGCATTATGAAGAGCAGCTTGCTCTTAACGAGTGGTTTATGAGCGATTAAAATTCATCATAAAATTCATGGGTGAAGTGGCTGCTGGCTTGTGATTTTGTTCAACCTCTTTTGAAGGTGTAATTTGATTTCTCCCTTACAAAAAATACAAAGGTAAGTATATGTTTCGGTAAAATACATTAGTTACAGTTATCGTAACTACTGTAAAATCAAATTAGGCTAACATGTGTATTTCAGACGCTGTAAGAAGCTGTCAGAGACTGTTATTTTAGTTAATTGTTCTGCTCTGGATGTCAGTGAACGCTAATACATTGTTTATTGTGGTAACTAACTTGGGTAGCTATGGTGTTGTGGCGCAAGATGTGATTGGTTGTCTTGGGTATTTTTAGTTAGGGTTGTTGTTCATGTGCGTTATTGTTTCGTTTAAGCTAGACATTTCTAACGAGTTTCCATCTTTTAATATGACATTGTTTTGTGGAGAAACCCCTAGTACCCGTGTTCAAACTAGGGATGGCACCGTATCAGGTCTGAAACTGACGTTTTATCGGGTATCCGCCAACGATCCCGATCCAAATCCGATACCACATGTTGGTCATTGACGTTACTGTCAAGCTCAAATAATGACATAAATATCCTTCAAATCACCATTAAAACGCAGTCCATATAACTTGTGCATTTTATTCATGCTTTTACAGTCATCCAGACGCTTTGTGAATTGCAAAAGGATGTGATTAACAATAAATAGTCAGCATTCACAGCTAAGTGATTGAAATGTGGATTGATATACTAATAAAACAAAAATGAAATCAATAAATGAGAGAGAGAGAACGGAAACCATTTACAAACCAGATACAAATGTGTAAAGAGAACTGGCTTCTTTTCTACTGAAGATTTTCACTGGGATTACTCTTATTTATGCTGCTGCATCCTGAAGACTAGTTAAAGTTTGCACATGCTCTTATGTAATTGTTTTTTGTCTTTCCCCAGTAGATAAGAGCTGTACTTTTCTATGTTCCCATAGAAAGTAGTTCTGCTAGATTATAGCAAAAATCATAATCATGATTATTTTGGTCACTACTGAGATCACAAATATTTAACACGATTACTTTGGAAACATCATCCATCCATCCATCGTCAACCGCTTATCCTGTGTACAGGGTCGCGGGGGGCTTGAGCCTATCCCAGCTAACATTGGGCGAAAGGCGGGGGACACCCTGGACAGGTCTTTGGAAACATCATGATTTTTTTAATTTTTTTTAATGTAAAATGTAAACTGCACTGGGTAGTGGAGGATCCTATTGTCATATGATAATTATTTTATGTTACGTATGGTAGTCAAATAAAGAAAAGCCTCTGTCTCCATCATTTACAGCAGGGATGCTCACACTTCTATGGAATGAGATCTACTTTTTCATCATGTTATTGCAGAACAATCTGCCATGTAAAGTCTATGCATTATCACAATATCAACATTTCAGTAGTCGGTTGTGAAATTATTAGTGCAAGCATTTTCTGAGCACACGCTTTTATGCATGGTTCATTTTTCTCAACAGGCAGAGTGACCTGTAAGATGTCTCATAGTGACACATTACAAGAAATGCTGTTAGACACAAAGATATGCGCTTGAAGAAACACACTTTGTTATATTTTTAAGAACAGACAAAAGAAAAGCCTATTCTTGTGTCTGATACGCTGTTTGTTCCGAGGCGTGCAGCGCGGAACAGGCGTATGTAAAAAGTTATAACTTTTTTCGGTTTCATTTGTCTGAAAATAGTTTGCAAGAATGATATCGTCTTTGAGAATGCTGCAAATTATCTCCCGATCATCTCAGGAGGTGCTGTGAATTTAGTTCACTTTATTTCCACAGAGCATTTCTCGGTTAACATGCATTCTGAATGCAACTCTGCAGGTTCAGTAATACTGTATATACCTTTGTATTAAAGAAACAAATACGAAAGTAATTGAATCATTAAATAATAAAAGACACGTTCACCATGAACCTAAAATTTCCTTTTATTTAGGCAGCATTAATTATTACCAAATGCAATACAAAACAAATTCGTTAAGAACGCTCATTTGTCCGCATTATTTTGGGAACACAAGGGAATTTATTATGATTATTATTATCTTTAGATTTATAATTGTCTTAAGTACTTAATTTGTAGGCTGTTGGTAATTTTCCACCTGTTGTTGTTGATGACGGATACTTGCGTGATGACAACGAAAAGTTTTCATTTCTTATATTGCATGCATTTATGTGCAATATTGTGCAATCATGCATTTTGAATTTAGAAATGTCTTTTGTTTTAGTTTTCCATGTTTCAATAAATGAATAAAAATTTTAAAGCAAAATCAATAAAGCAAAAATATTCACCATGCCTTGGCGGGGGCGGGGGGGTGTTTGACAATGTAATCAGGTAGCGTAATATTTCCTGAGACGATTATTGATAAAATATTTTTTACATATTGTCCTGATCTAATACCCAGACTTGGCAACAAGACTTGTGCTAATATTAGATTAGTTTGAGAGAATTGCTTAGCCTACGTTAGTGGATTTTGCCGATAGCCAGGGTCAGAAATTAACTCTTCCAATATGGGGCAGTATTAAAAATTTGTTATTAAAGTTATAAAAATAAAACTTAATACTAATAAAGGATTAAAGTTTTATTTAACATTAGGATTATTTAACATATCTTAATTTTATTATTAAGGAAATTGTAGCATTTGGTTACATTTATATTTGTGATTTCTCATACCTAGGGCTGACGATTAATTGTCAAACTCTCTGAAAAGTGTAAATCCAGTAACCACATTGGGACATCCACAACAAAATAAAGTACTTCAGTTGTTGAAAATAAATTATTATAATAATAAAGATAAATAAATAATATAAAAAAAATCAAGTCACGCACATGTGTTCATCAATTGTTTGATGACAGCTCATTGCCTTGTGGAATGAGGTAAAAATTACAGTGATACATTTTCATCTCTGTAACAGTCAAGTAATTCTTTCAATCCAAAATACTTACATACCCACGACTTGCTTCCGACATGAGAGTATAAAAAAAGCAGTCTTTTATTTAAGGATAGTGGTCAAATTAAGCCATTTTACTATCACATAGTAGTTTGGCTCCTTTTTAAATCATAACGACAACAGAAATGGCCCTGATCATAAGTTTACACACCCTTGAATGTTTGTCCTTGTTGGTGACACACATAGGCTTAAATGGCAATTAAAGGTTAATTTCCCACACCTGTGGCTTTTTAAATTGCAATTGGTGTCTATGTATTAATAGTCAATGAGTTTGTTAGCCCTCACGTGGATGCACAGTCAGATACTGAGCCATGGGGTACAGAAAAGAACTGTTAAAAGACCTGCGAAACAAGGTATTGGAACTTTATAAAGATTGAAAAGGACATAAAAAGATAAACAAAGATATGCACGATTATAGCAAAAAATCATAATTGTTGATTATTGCTCTTGATGTTGTAATCACGATTATTAATGTTGATTAAAATTACCGTGATGTCACAAAGCAACCGTGTGGTTCTTCGGAGTAGCAGATTTCAATGGTGAATATGAGCTGTGCTCCGGTTTCTTTTAAGCATTATATTGTATTGTATTTTATATTGTAATTATGATTGTTAAGGTAAGATAAATGAAAATTATTGTAAATTGATGTCTTTGGTATAGAATAAATTGAATTACTGCTTAAATTATTAGTCCATGTACAGTAAATAATAAGGCATATTCAATATTCAAACTTATTAACAGCTGATTTAAATCGACCAAGTTACTGTGTTCAGTAAATCCTTTGGTAGATCTTCAATGGTGATCTTGTTCATGTAAGATCATCGTTAGATAATTTTTGGCCTCAATGGTTGCACTTTGTAAATTAAAAACAGTAAAATGCGATCGGAGTTTGTGCGATTCGTGAAAATGTTAACTCTACTGTACCAATATCAGCTGTGTGGCAAATGGGTTTTATTAGAGCAGACGCGAGCAATAACAATGACGGTGATTCCTGACATATGCTATTCATGCCATATTCTTTATGTTGGCTACACCTCCAAAACACACTTAGAACAGTGCATTATTTTATTGCTTTTTTGTACAAATCAAATTCACATTGGCCTACTTATTAACATGACAAAACAAAACCGTTATTACATTTGTAATAAATTGTACACAGAAATCGAGCAACGTGACAAACTCTCCCATTACAACGACTGCTGTCACTCACTGCAGGTTTACACTGTTTGAGATCTGCATTTCGACGCGAGCTCAGTGACGATCCACACAATGTTCTGCACTCTCACAAATGCTCTCATTACAAACAAAGCTGTCTAATCAGCATAATAAATTATTTACACCGCGTCTGTGCCTTGATTAGAACGGGATTGTTTTAGTTTTGTCTTGTTGCTCATTTGCAGTGTATTTAACATCTACGTTCAAAGCAAGCGGTGCAACATGCAATGAATCAAAAATAATTACAAAGTGCTTTTCGCTCTTGTTCTACAGCTTCTTTTCAAGTGTCAGAAAATGTTTCTTCAGTATTCATTTTTGTGTGCCACGCAAACCGAGCTAGCATAAAGCAAGCATCTGGGCATTCAGATGATTTAAAACTTGCGCATTAAGATTAGTTGTCATTACAGATAGGATCGAGGACTAATCTATGCAGCTCTGATTGGCCATTGCCATTTCATTGCTCAACGGACATGTTAGTTATTGGTTAGAACACTCAACCGCTGCAAAAACATGTTGTAAATAGAAGCCATTGAAGCGAGCAGACTTAAATTGAACAATGTAATCATCAGTGTTCACGATTACATGTTCGTGGCAGCCGTAATTGAAATCGTGACTCGTTTTTCGATTAATATTGCAGCCCTAATCCAAAGCCTTGAAAATGCCATCAGAACTGTTCAATCACTTAAGAAGTGGAAAATTAAGTGATTTCTTGATACCAAACCAAGGTCAGGTAGACCACGAAAGATTTCAGCCACAACTGCAAGAAGAATTGTTCAGGATACAAAGAAAAACCCACAGGTAACCTCAGGAGAAATACAGGCTGCTCTGGAAAAAGATGGTGTGGTTGTTTCAAGGAGCACAATACGACGATATTTTATAAAAATGAGCTGTATGGTTGAGTTGCCAGAAAGAAGCCTTTACTGCGCCAATGCCACAAAAAAGACAATATGTAAAAGTTACAATATGCCTAACAACACTTTGATATGCCTCACAGCTGCTGGCACACTGTAATTTGGAGTGACGAGATCAAAATAGAGCTTTATGGTCACAACCATAAGCGCTATGTTTGGAGAGGAGTCAACGAGGCCTCGGTGTCGACACTCATTCCTTTGACGATAAACGCGAGTCTGACCATCACCCCTGGTGAGATAAAACTGCGACTTGTCAGTGAAGAGCACTTTTTGGCAGTCCTGTCAAGTCCAGAGAAGGTGGGTTTGTGCCCATAGGCGACGTTGTTGCCAGTGATGTCTGGTAAGGACCTGCCTTATAACAGGCCTACAAGCCCTCAGTCCAGCCTCTCTCAGCCTTTTGCGGACAATCTGAGCACTAATGGAGGGATTGTGCTTCTACCTGTCCTGCAGGTGTGATATTCGGATGTACCGATCTTGTGCAGGTGTTTTTACACGTGGTCTGCCACTGCGAGGATGATCAGCTGACCTTCCTGTCTCCCTGTAGTGCTATCTTGGCCTTCTCACAGTACGGACATTGCAATTTATTGCCCTGGCCACATCTGCAGTCCTCATGCCTCCATGCAGCATGCCTAAGGCATTTTCACGCAGATGGGCATCTTTCTTTTGGTGTTTTTCCAGAGTCAGTAGAAAGGTCTCATTAGTGTCCTAAGTTTTTATAACTGTGACCGTAATTGCCTACCGTTTGTAAGCTGTTAGTGTCTTAACAACCGTTCCACAGGTGTGTGTTCATTAAACGTTTATGGTTCATTGAGCAAGCATGGAAAACATTGTTTAAACCCTTTACAATAAAGATGTTAAAGTTATATGATTTTTACAAAATTATCTTTAAAATACAGTGTCCTGAAAGAGGGACATTTCGTTCGAGTTTATATATTTTGCACGTTTATTAGGGGCAAGTTACAAATCAAAAAGGGAAATGGAAAATGCACACAGTTGTCACGCGGGGGTCTCAGGAGGTTAAACATGATTTTTTTTTGGGGTGTTTCAAACTAAAAGTCGAGTTTGAATTATTTTCTGTGGTAATTGACAATGTGCCACAAATGCTGTCAATCAAGCTTAACTTGTATTGAACCCAGAACATTCTTTTAAGCTGTGCCTGTTCATCAGATTAAATGAGCTGATAAAAAAATTATTAATGGGCTTAGGTGATTTGAGTCACTTGTTAAGGGATTTTCCATTACTGTCCGTTACAGTGATGTGATGCGGTTTAACTTGATAGATGACAAACCAACCAACCCTATGACGCTTTCACTTAACAATTCTACTGTTCACCTTGATCCTGAAAACATAGGAAGGCTTGAAAGTGAACACCTTTGCCTCCGCATTCTCTTTCTCTTTCAGTCTCAGGACTCACCATACTCAATGAGCGTACAGCGCAATGTCAGAGCGCTCTGGGCAAACAGCAAAGGGGAAGGATGGCAAAACCAAGTATGCGTCTCTCAACCTGTTTGATACATACAAAGGAAAGAGCCTTGAAGCACAGAAGCCTGTTGGTGAGTTGATGTCACTTAAACCAGGTGGCTATTGGATAATGCTGTTTAGGGATTATATTTTGTTATAAGCTACTATTATTGGTAATGCAGTCTTACTAAATCTTGCCAGTAGTTAACACAGCAAATAATTTTAGTTATTTATTAATGGTAATAGAAAAGACAGCAATTGTGGAATGCCCACTTTTCACAATCCAGTCAATTCTCTTATAGTTAAAATCAATTCTTGCCCTACATTTTTCTTTTATAATATCCTGTTTTAAACTGAAATATGACGCCACCCAAGTAAAATGGTTTCTGAATGCTTTTACTGTAAGAAACCACAAGAGGTGCTAATGTTGATTGAAATAATTTGTAAGTCCTTGCCACTACTACAGTGTCAAACAGCTGGAGCATAATAGAAAAGAGAGTGCATACTACACGATGTGCCAAGGCAACAGAGAAATCAAAGAACGTATTCAGGTTTTGCCTTTGAAAGAAAATGGATATCATTATCTGTCATTTCTAATATTATTAAATCCCACTCTCAGTCACCCTTGTGCTTTTTAGACAGTTCCCAGTTGTTTTATGATTGCGAAGGACAGCCCACTGAACTGTCAATCTTTGTCCTAGGACAGAGGTTTTCTTGTGATCATAATTTTCTCTCCGCACATTCCCTGCTTATGTTTTATTCAGTAGCTGATCTACCAGATCCAAATAGTAGTCTCTGTTTTCCCAAATACAATTCTCCCAGTGCTTCAGGCAGCTCGGCTCCAAGAAACAAATGGGGGATTGAGAGTCTGCACACACTTTTCACTGTCTGAAACCACCAACTTGGTCCAGTATCTCAAACTGCGTGACGTATTTTGCATAGCCCAAGTCTGCAGTGAGAGTGTTAAAGTAGCATTTTTGGCCTCAAGTAAATTTAGAGTCAACCATTTGAAACAAATAAAAGTTTCACCATATTCACTGGCCAGCCGAGCATTCATAAGCTGTAATGGATGAAGGGCTTTGACATTCTCACAAATGCTGCAGTGTCATCTCCTCAGTCTCAGATGGTGTTCCTCAAGATGGCGTTCGGTTTCTGTGCTTGTTGATTATTTAACCTCTCTTGCTCCTTTTTTTCCCTTCTTTAGTTGCCCCTCGTCATGGCTTACAGTCTCTTGGTAAAGTTGCCTCTGCACGGCGCATGCCCCCCCCTGCCAACTTGCCTAGTTTGAAGGCGGAGAACAAAGGCAACGACCCCAACGTCTCGCTCGTTCCCAAAGACGGCACAGGATGGGCAAGCAAGCAGGAACCAGCAGACCCAAAGAGGTTAGGCCACTTACCTACCTAGATGTTTAAGAAATAGGGATGTCCCAATACCTTATTTTTTTTGAGTGAGTTCGGGTACTGATAATTTTTTTGGTACTCTTAAATAAATAAAAACTTTAATCAAATTAGAGTATAACAATTTGGGCTGTCAATCGATTAATTTTTAATCAAATTAATTACATGGTGTCCCGATTAATTAATCGCAATACAAAGACAATACAAAAAGCGGCTTTAGAATACAAAGTATTGTTTACAACCATATTATTGATCATAAGACAATCATTGGCATTCAGTTCACAGCAATCCAGTTCACAAGTGAATTTGTCAATCAGTTGGAGATTTATTATGAGGGCTTGTTTAAGAGCCCGTCAATGTACACCTGTGTCAGACATGCTTGTGTAGCGTCTCAGGTGGGTTGCGTCATAAACATAAAATGTTTAGGCCACTGTGTCAAGTTAAATATAGTTTAATACTCAATCTTTAACAGCATCTTGAGATCCCTTAGTTCGAATTTGCACTCCAAGTGTTTTGAACGCAAGAACATGACGCATGTCTGCTGGATGGGTGTTTTCTTCACTGTATAAACTGCGCGTTGCCACACAGCTGAAATTTCACTTCTCTCTGGAGTAAACAGGTGGTACTACAAGCTTGCATTTCCCAGGAATCTGGGAAAATCGTTAATTCAGTGCGATTAATAAAATTAATCGCACTGAATTAACTCGTTAAATCAAGTGCTGCACAACGGAGTAAGATATTGCTTAAATATTAAAAAATTACCATTTGAATTATTATTAGTATAACAGTGAATATTACATCACTTTACAGTGGTGATATATTTCTGTCATACTTTTTTCATTTAAATAGGTTTTATTTTGAAGTGTTTTCTGTGGGGGTTTTTTTTATCCACGGAGCTCTGACGTTATGATTGTAGCTTCCTACTCCAGAAAAGCTGGTTGCTACGTGACTCAAATAGATTATTAAACCGCAAAAGGCTACTATTTAAATACATAAATGTGTGCCTCGCACTAAAAAGAGAATTAGTGCTCTGCCTGCTGTCATCTGCTACAAAGAGCCCACAATGCTCATGGCTAGGGCTGGGACAACGCAGATGACGTCGACGCAAAATATGCGCGTCGATTCGTCGGACCCAAAACAAAGATGGCGGCGCCGGCAAGTGGTAGCAACACGAGTGGCTCCTCAGACTATCAGAAGTGCAAGGCGGCATGCACTCGTTCCTCTAAAGTATGGGAATTCTTTAATTTAAAAGGAAACAATTCCGTGATATGTCGTCTTTGCAAAATGGAGATGGCCTTCCATTCTAGCACCACGGCAATGCGCCAGCACCTGAAGAGGCGCCACCCGGTTGCAGCTGCAGATGACAGAGCACCGTAAGTTTTTTTTCAACTCCCCACTTTGCACTCGATGTTGGAGTAGGCTATAATACGTTATCGACACCTAAAGTTTTCGCTTATAGATATTAATAATGCGCTTGTAGCTATGAATGTCGTGAAAAATACATAGAGGACACTGACAACGCGCTGACAGACAGGACCAAGCAGGTAACATTTAATAAAGTCTCAACTTTCAAATTTGGTCATTCAAAGAAAATTAAACCATAAATAGGCCTACTATTTTGTGGCTCTTTAATGTGTCGTGACAGATTGCCTCAGTTAAAGCTGCTCGTGAACCGATCATCTTTTCCTTGGTTAATTTATAGCATCAAATAGGCTAAACATGAATGTAGCCTACATCAGAAGGACTGTTGTTTTAACCGCGGAAAGATGTGAGTACAGTAGTCTACAATCCATTATTCAAATTCAAATCCACCGACGTTAATCTTCTCTCTCCTGACTATTTTGTCGGACAAAAATGGAGTATTATGATTGATTGATCAGATCGCCAGTCAATCAAACTCCCCGCAAATGTTTTTTATTTATATACATTTTATACACCCCCACCCCCGATGAAACCGATATTACCGGTGTTGTCACAAGTCGATTAATCGAATCGGACTGGAAAAAACGAATCGTTAGATTAATCGATGCATCGAAAAAATAATCGCTAGATTAATCGTTTAAAAAATAATCGTTTATCCCAGCCCTACTCATGGCGCTTTCTGTGTATGAGAAGAGGATCTCTAAAAGGTATGAGCACTTTTTTTCTTTATGCCTGCTCAACATCAGCTCTTTTATCACAATAAATTGCAGCTTTTGCTGTTAAATAGTCTCACTAGGACATGGCATGATTTTATTTTGTGCAATGAATGTTTACGTAATGACATTCATACATTTTTAGATGGTTTCGGTTTTTGGTATCGGAGCATTTTGTACAAGTACAAGTCCATTACAAGTCCGGAACTGAAAAAAAAATAAAATCATAATTTTACTTGTCTTCATGTTGTTCCAAACACTTATTACATTCTTTCAAAACATGAAAAGATACAATTAAGAATATAACTATAAAAGTCATTGGGATCTGGATATCTAAATTCCAAAACAACAGTAAGCCCATAATACTTATTTTATATTCCAAGTCTTCTGAAGACATATGATGGCTTTTTTTGAGGAACAAACTGAAATTTAAAGATCTTCTGTGGAGGGAAAATTATCAGCAAATAACAGATTTTGGACTGTCTGTCACTATTATATGGCTTTAAAAGTCTTCGACTATAGTCGTATGCACTACTTCTATGAAACATTTATGGTGACAATGCAACAGTTAACTGACAGTGAGCTTAAATTGTCCACCAATTTCACCACAGACCACCCAGATTCTTAAATCAACTTGTTTAGAGAGAAATAATTAGTCACATCCTGTTTAACACAAAGCTCTTATGCTCCATCTGTTTTTGATTGAACTGTAGGAAACTCAAGCACAGACATAATTATCTTGGAGACCTTCTACATCCACTGTCTGTAAATTCACTGTTATTGGGTACATGTGAATGCCTGTAATCCTTTGAAACACAGGCTAATCTAATAGCTGTTTTAAAAAAAAAAAATTTATCCTTGTAGTACCGATGTATTGTCCGAAGCGCAGCCGGAGTCGCAGCAGCCTGTGGCCTCACAGACACCTGTGCCGAGCATGCCGAGCATACCGAGAACACCTCCAGCTCAAGAGGTACCGTCACACAAACATTATGCATCTCCAACAATCTGAATGTTCTTCTACATCTAACCTTTGAGCTTACCAAGCCGGCACATTTTAGCTGTAGTTGTTGTATGAAAAAAGAAATTGCTAACATCAATGGAAATATATTCAGACTTGACTATGGAAAAAGTAGACCCAGAATTTTGTGGTTTTCAAAACATTTAATTGTTGCTTCAGGCACATTCTAATGTTTGACACTTCTGTTTGTCTCTTAGGCCCAGACTCCAGTTCTAGCCGTAGGACCAAAGTCCTGGGCTCAGGCCAGTGTTACACATGGAGTACAAGGAGATGGTGAGTTACTGTGACTTGGATCATGCATACAGATTCACTATTGAAATTCACTATGCACAGTAAAACTGGATTAATTTAATCCATGAATGAAAGTGTCCAGTAACTGAGATTGAGTAGTATTCAGCTGGTCATGTGATGCTAGCATGGCTATCCCTATGTGGGGTCCCTGCAGCATGTAGAATAAAAGTGCTCTTGTAAGGTTACCGATATGACTGAATGATATGATATGAGTTTTCAGTAGCTAAAATCGGTCTGATGTGAGATGCTGCTTGTCAGTGAGTCGGCATAATGTGGCTGATACATGCCGACTTTACGTGTGATCGTGTTGTTTGATTATCGGTTGTGGCTGTGTGCGTGAAACGTCACGTAAAACTGGGATTTAGCATTTTGTTACATGCCATGTTATTTTGAAAGCTAAACTGTTTTGAAAAAAGCTGAGCTACTGTCACCCTACTGGAAAGATTTGTTGGGTTAAGAGCCACTTTAAAGTAAAAAAAAACATTTGGTAAGAAACTAACTCAAAGAAAACATTTTGTATAATATGAATGAATATTAGGACTATAATTGGTTAAGAAATGTATATTTGGTTAAGGTTTTGAAGTCCAAAATGTCATGGACATTTGTTGTAAAATATCTGTTTGGTATGACTGGATACAATTCTAATGAAGTACAACTTCTCATACTTCAAAGCTAAGCACCTCCCTTTGGTCTCTTCACAGGTGGAAAGGGATCAAACCAACCATCGCCATTCTCTCGCGAGGAATTTCCCACCCTGCAGGCGGCTGGAGACCAGGACAAAGCTGGCAAAGAACAGGCCACTGCAGATCAGTGGTATGGGCCCGGACCAAGCCTCCGCCCCCAGAGTAAGCAATCGAGTTCTGCTCTCCTTTAAAAAACTCTTGTTGTGATTTGTCTTAATACATGTGGTGTTCATATAATATTTGTATCTTCTAATGCTTCTGATATGTATTGTTTTTGTATTGTATTGGTGTTCAGTACACTCTTAATAAACAACTTGTTACTTTCTGTTCCAGACGTAACGAGTTGGCGGGATGGTGGGGGCCGGGCATTGGCACCCACCCTGGCTGGGGAGGGAGTTGCGGAGGGCGGTGCTGGGGGAACCATGGTGATGGAGGGTGCTGCTGGGGCCCCTCCCATCCCACCGCAGAATGCGTCCTCCCATGGGCTGCCTAGAACCCCCTCAACCAGCAACCCCGCACTTCCCCTCCCCCAGCCACCCATTGGCCCACAGTTCCAGGCTTACAGAGGGATCATGCCTCCTTTTGTAAGTTTTTCTGTTGTTAAGTGTTTAAATGAGGACACAAGTGGTTGCAAACAAACAAACAAATTGTGCTTAAGATTGTCATTGTATCTTTTCTTGTGTTGGTTTTGCTTTAATTTGTTCTGTGCATTCATTACCTTCAACCCATTCTGTTCTGTCTGAATATTTATCCCCAGATGTATCCACCATACCTACCCTTCCCACCCCCATATGGTCCACAGGGACCTTACAGGTATCCAGCCCCAAATGAGGCCCCAAGGTGAGTGATCATTATTGTTCATATGCTCAATTAATGATGACTTCAATTTTACCATCTTGTTGCCATTTTTTAACCCTCTTCTGACTCCCATGTTTTTCTACTCTTGCCAGGTTTTCTCGTTCACAGGGTGGCGTAGGACCAGATGGGCGGCCCCCTGGTGGCCCCCGGGGTGAGGTGGTGAAACGCCCCTCCATCCTCAAACAGGATGACCTGAAGGAGCTGGATGAGCTGGACCATGATGGAGATGATGGCTGGGCTGGTAAGAGGAAAGCTCTCAATTCCACTGGCTAATTAGAGCTGAATAGGGCATTTGATCCAAGCAGAATATCAATTAGAGTCTTTACACAATAAGTGTTTTTCCTGTCATTCATGTTTCCCGACTTTGGCCTCATTAAAATTGTTGTAGGCTCTTTTGCTTACAGCAAGGGTAATTCAGTTGATGGGTAGTTTAAAATTTAAAGATCAGTTTGCTCGCACAACACACTTTCAGTATGTACAGCTTGCAAAGCAATGGCAAACAATCTGTTCTCACCAGAAACTACATGAGGCTAATCCTTTATTAGCCATCAATGTAACCAAAGGAAATGCTTTGATCCATTACAGCTTTAATGTGGTCTTGATTCTTTAGTATTTCTGTGGTTTATTTGCATTATAGTTTTTTATTATATAGCTACGGTGTAAAGACCCCAATAAATCACTGGATGAGGGCAGTTTTCATATTATTATAATAATATATGATTTATTTTATAATTAATATAATATTGCATATTATTGAAGACATTAGCCTTTAGTTGATTAGTCAGCCTGGGAAAACCATGGTTTGATACTGCTATTGCTAGTCAGTGTCAGGTGGGCATGCCATGGTGTGAGTTTTGACGGTTAGATTACCATCTGAGAAAAAAATCATAAGTTACTGGTAACCGGTTTTATGATTATTTGCACCTTATCTTATGCAACAGCACTGAGTAAAAAAAAAAGTTATATCATTACAATTGCAAGTGTTAGCGGATGCATTTCTTAGGGATATATTGATGCTAAGCACAGCCCTTCGATAGGAAATCTGATAAATTCTCATCAAATAAATAGGGTTAAAATAAGACTCGCTACAACATGGGGCAAAGCGTGGCTTATGCGCATCCCGGGCACTGAATGATACACTTTGATGTAACCAGAGTGCTTTGAGTAGCTTCAAACATGCATAACTATATTTAATTTTGTGTGGGCAACCTGTAGTTCACAACATCTAACAGTTTTTTTCTTCTGCAACAGATTATTAAAGCAATCTGTTGTCTCTATGCTATAAATAATGAGGATGATTTAAGACGCAACATCTCAAAGTTTACCACGCTGATAATTACTCATATGCACTAGGGCTGCATCTAACGATTATTTTGATAATTGACTAACGATTATTAGAACGATTTTTCGACTAATCGACGATTATTACAATGATTAATCATTAGCTCATAACTGTCTATTCAGCTTGTACCCAACTTTAAACGTTGAATTAAACGTGCTTGTTAACAAAAAAAGAGGGCAAAGTCATCTTTTTAAAATACCTCTAAAGGACATTCATTGAATAAAAGGCAAAAAATACTTTTTAAAGTTTAATTTAAAGAAATTCACTGCAAAAAAATCTTAGTTTACTTTAATCAAGTGTTTTGGTCTTGTTTTCCATTTTAAAATGGTCTAAAAATCCTTAACCAGACACATTTACTTGGGGAGCAAATAGGATATTTAGACTTGCTTTAAGAGAATGTATCTTAAATGTAAGTGGGTTTTTTTTATTATTTGGATGTACTTCTGCGAGAGCAGTAAAGACAAAATATACTTTTATTCAAGATCTATTCTCTAAAGGCAAGTCTAAATATTTGATATGCTGCTTCTCAGGTGAATGCATCTTTTATTAACAGATTTGTAGATGTTTAAAAATATTTTTTATATAATCTTATATTCAACTCATTCTACATTAAATGAGATCAAACGACTATTCGACAACAACATTTGTTAACAATTTTTTATTGACTAATCATTTCAGCCCTAATGTGCACCATGCACTGCCAGCATGCTTAAACATTTAAAAAAGCTGCATCTAAAAATCACAGCTAAAAATATTACATTCTCTAGTTTGTTGTTGGATGACTAGTGGAACATCCTGTCCCATTTGTAGGATGTGTACATTTTATATAACTTATGTCAGCATGTTTTACATCCATTGTCTTCAGTAAACATCAGTTGTTCAAATGCTCCTAGAAAGCCAATTTAAGTAGCTTTTTTGCTGGATATGAGTCTGGTAGATCGAATTCTGTCTAACCAAGACATTTTTAATTGCGGTTAATAATGAAACCATAAAATTGCGATATGGCAGGTAGTAGGGCTGCATGATTTGGAAAAATTCATGGTGTGATTATTTTGAAAAAATATTTTTTCTAAATAATAGCTAGAAAATGATTCCTTTTTACCCACATTTGGTAATGTTTTGTCAATGTTCTTCTGCCAATAAAGACTTAAACTATTCTTTGAGGGTTAACACATAAGATCCAAACTCCTTTTCACTTCAGCCACAAACAAAGAAAAAATATTAATAATAAAACAAACATTTTTATTATTTTTTTGTATTCAAATTGTACCATTTTGCCTATTTTATGATAGTGAGCCCACTGTTCATCATCTTTATTTTTAGAACCCAGTCAATTTGAATATTAGGTATGCTTTGAACAGGATTTTTACAGTCGTTATCGATCACTGATTTTCTTTTTATCTAATCGGCCAATATTGATAATTTAACCTTTTCAGTAGCTCAGTCATAACTGGTTATATGTAAGCTTTCTGCTCCCTGTCACTTAACTAAATTTCGCTGTTGGTAATACAATAGTTGTAGCCTAGTTTTTGCTGACAAATGTAGTGTAGGTTGGTTAAATTATAATAAAATAAACACAAAAAATATTCATATTTACAATAACATTTTTATTAAATACCTTTTAAATGTACCTTTTGGTTATATATTCACTGTCCTCATTTTATTTATTTATTCTTATTCTTTTTAATGATGTTATATTTTACGAAGCATTATCTTGTAGTATCTAAATACTGTACATTTTATTTTAAAATGCACATCAGTTATTATTAAAACAGACTAGACAAAGCAGCGCAAATAAACTTTGAAGCTAGTAGCATAAAGTCATATCTTGATTTTGTTTCAATTAATTGTGCAGCTTTAGCAGGTGGTGTTTTACAGTCAGATCCATAAATATTGGGACATCGACACAATTCTGATCTTTTTGGAATCTAAAAGGAATCTAACAAACAAGATGTGCTTTAACTGCAGACTTTCAGCTTTAATTTGAGGGTATTTACATCCAAATCAGGTGAACGGTGTCGGAATTACAACAGTTTGTATATGTGCCGCCCACTTTTTAAGGGACCAAAAGTAATGGGACAGATTAACAATCATAAATCAAACTTTCACTTTTTAATACTTGGTTGCAAATCCTTTGCAGTCAATTACAGCCTGAAGTCTGGAACGCATAGACATCACCAGACGCTGGGTTTCATCCCTGGTGATGCTCTGCCAGGCCTCTACTGCAACTGTCTTCAGTTCCTGCTTGTTCTTGGGGCATTTTCCCTTCAGTTTTGTCTTCAGCAAGTGAAATGCATGCTCAATCGGATTCAGGTTTTTTCCCTTAAAAAAACTCTTTGGTTGCTTTCGCAGTATGCTTCGGGTCACTGTCCATCTGTACTGTGAAGCACCGTCCAATTACTGTCCCATTACTTATGGTCCCTTAAAAAGTGGGAGGCACATATACAAACTGTTGTAATTCCTACACCGTTCACCTGATTTGGATGTAAATACCCTCAAATTAAAGCTGAAAGTCTGCAGTTAAAGCACATCTTGTTCGTTTCATTTCAAATACATTGTGGTGGTGTATAGAGCCAAAAAGATTAGAATTGTGTCGATGTCCCAATATTTATGGACCTGACTGTATGTTGACATTCTCATTCCATTGGGCATTTGATTGAACAAAAATGTGTACACGCCATGTGTGGTCATCTGTATTTTTATCCATTTTCCTAGAATAGAGAGACTATACTTTTTGCTTTGTTTTCAGGGGCACAGGAGGAAATTGATTACTCCGCCAAGTTGAAGTTCAGTGATGATGAAGGAGAGGATGACGGGGATGAGGAAAGGTCTGAAAACAAAAATGGACCCCGGTAAACAAATTTCTTTAATTTTTTTTTTTTTATATTTTTTTTATTTTTTTTAACTGCTTTCTTTTTGACTGCTTTTTCATAATAAATATGGTACTTTTACCTCAATAAAGTTCTTATTTTCATTCTGCCTTACCAGGGAGGCAAAGGAGCAGCAGAGATCCCAAGATGGACCTGCACCTGTTTCACGGTCCCGAGCATCTGACAGTGGAGGGGATTCACTGTGCACCCCTCCATGCAGTGCTGACGATGGCTCCGCACCCCCCTCCAGCAAGCCAGGCTGGGCCGAGGAGGGAGGAAGTAGCTGGGGCAGTCAGACAAATGCAGTATCTTGTCAGGTATGTAATCCATCACTCCACATGGATGCAAACCTTCAGTGTACCACTGGCCTCTGCCCACTAATGTGCATTCTCTGTGAGGACAGGAACATGCTTTAGTATTTCCTGCATGACTCGCTGATTGATACATGTGCCCATATGCAGGGGTGTAGGCCTGGGCAAGGTGGCCCAAGGGAGCAGCCCTCCCCCCCACCAGGGCCACTTGGACAGGGGCCCTACTCCTACTACCACCAGGTACATGGGGAAAGGGTCCAGGATAAAGGACAACAGCGACAAGCACTAACAAAATCATGTTGGTGATAATGGAGTTTGCATTAGTGAGCTTTAGTTTTACATTTCTAACCCTCCTCCTCTCAACAGGACCGGCCTTCAAATCAGTCTACAACCTCAAGCCCTAACCTGGCCCCTCAGAAGCTGCCCAGCATTGCCCAAGCTCAGCAGCAAGCAGGGTCAGTGCCAGGTGGGCAGTCACCACCTCCCTCCGGCACCCTGCATTCTCAGCCACAGGCCGAGGATGAGGACGAGACATGGAGGCAACGACGGAAGCAGTCATCATCAGAGATCTCTGCCGCAGTAGAGCGTGCCCGTCGTCGGCGTGAAGAAGAGGAACGGCGGATGCAGGAGGAACGTCGTGCAGCCTGCGCAGAGAAGCTCAAGAGACTTGATGAAAAACAGCAGCAGCAACAGAACATGAAACCCAGCTCCCCCAGTGAAGCGCCTGCCAGCAGCCCTAGTCCCTCTTTGTCTGCGCCCGCCTCATCTCCTAATGCCAGTCAGCCATCCTCACCCTGCATGGACCCAGAAGAACCTCCACTGTCATCCGCTCAGACAAGCGGTGCGACATTGGGAATGAATATAAATAATAGACAGAGGGCTGGCAGCAACAGTAGCCATGATTCCACCAATGGTTAGTTCTCCATAATTCTCTATTCCAGAAAGATGTCCATTTAAGTAAGATGTTGAGCAGTCATATCAGTGTTGTATGACATTACATAAATATGTTGTTCTTAACATTTCTTCTTCACTCAGAGTCTCAACAGATTCTGCAGCCTCAAGTTACACAGCATCAGCAATCCCTGGATGTCCCTGTGTCTGGTGATGGCAAGGATGAACCTGTGGTAGGTGGGCCATGTATCCGCGGCACTAGAGGTGGAGATGATCCTGTGAAGGTCGAGAGTGTTGGTGGAACAGGACGGCAGGGTAGTGGTCCTCCTGGACAGGGCTTTTCCAAATATCAGAAATCACTTCCTCCTCGTTTTCAGAGGCAACAACAGGTCAGTGTGTTTTCTTGAGTGCATTCCTGACAAATTATATATTGTATATACTGTTGTACTACCTGTGGGATTTTACACTGTGCGCAAACTGTGCATGATGTTTCATAGCCAAGCAGAAATGTTAAAATATTTTTTAACTCATTTAAATCTCTCTGTCCTCAGGTTCTGAAATTATTTAAAGTCTGACCACTATGAGTACAAAGTGTAACTTGTATCATTGTATGAACAGGAGCAACTTCTCAAACAACAGCAGCAGCAGCAGTGGCAGCAGCAACAACAGCTGCAACATAACCAGGTTGCCCAAAATCAGCTCCACTCCCAGCCTCAGAATCAACAGGGCCCCTCTCCAGGCACCACTTCACAGTCTGGGCCCAAACAGCCAACTCTTTACCCCCCTGGTTCAATGGGACGGCCTCCACCTCTTACCATGAACTTTGATCCCCGCTGGATGATGATGTCCTACATGGACCCTCGTATAATGCAGGGGCGTCCCCCACCCATGGACTACTACCCTGCCAGCATGCATCCTTCGGGTTAGTAAAAATCTGAATGAAGTCAACTGTAAATAGTTGACCAACAACTTTGCTTGTCCAGAGAAAATAATGGCTTTTGTTTTTCAGGGATGATGAGTCGGGAGCGTTCTGATTCAGGTGGCTCTGGGTCAGATCCCTTTGATAGGCAGCAGCATAGTGGACCTCCTCACCCACATCGTGGCACCCCCCCCATGGATCCTAAGCTGGTTTGGGGGCCAGATGTTTTTCCAGGGGGTACTGAGGGTAGGGGATTGAGCTCACCCCTAAGGCAGAAAGCTGTAGAGGAAGAGATTATTGGCAAAGGTCAAGGGTAAGTAACAGCTTAAAAAAAAAGTTTAAAAGTTTAAAGTTAAAAAAAAAAATTGGGAAAGATTTCCAAACTGTTTCTTTCATAAAGTTTTTTTTATTTAATTTGAGTTTTCATAAGCATAAATTTTTTTTTTTCTTTTCTAAATATTTCTAGAAGTGACACTCCTCCACTGCGTATGCGAGAGGGAGGCACAGCCCCCATTCAGCCGCCAAGTGTGGCTCCCAGCTCTCCATCTGGCTCATCCAACCAAACCCCACCACCTTTGGCAGTTCAAGTTGGAGGCCAGGGTACTGGCCACCATGTCCACCATCAACCCTTTATGGGCGGAAGAGGAGGTTACAGTAACTACTCTGACAATGGATCCAGGATGGGCTCCCACCTGCAGCAAAGGGCCAGCAGTGGGGGGTCACTGCATGGTTTTGGCCATCAGGAGGGTAGTCAACCAAGCCAAATTTGGGGGACTCCTCATCCCCATTATGATCGTAATGGCCGGTCTGATCACTCGGCCTTGGAGAACAACTCTCATCACCAACACCATGCACCACCCCATCATTTCTCCCTTCATCCTCATAAGCAGGAAAATGGCAGGGAGCGAGAAAAAGGAGGGGAGACAAAAAAGAGTGGTCCCTCACCTCCACTCCATCAGCCGTCCCTCTCCTCCTCCTGCTCCTCATCATCATCATCTTCCTCAGCCAGAGAAGATGGCAGTGGGAAGCTATCCCTACATAATCAAGTCCCACCCCAGCATGAGCATGACACTGGACCCACTCATGTTCCAGTAAGAAAACAGGACAAAATGGGAAATGCACACAATCAGCCCCCACAGCATTCTTTGCAGCAGCACCACCCTAAAGCCAACCCTCGCAGCCGGGAACACAAAACTGAGACACAGTGGGGCCCAAGGCCTAGTAGCAGTAACGTGAGTGGTGGCTCATCCCATAACAGAAAGGTAGGATCTGGTATGAGTGGAAATACTGGAGGGGAAGAATCCATAAATCAGTTGGCTGAGAATAAGTCCTCTACCCAATCAGCAGATGGTGTCACAGTCAAGCGGGCAGGTCCTATTAAGAGACCAATTCTTAAAGAGTTGAAAAGAGAGGGTGGTGAAGGTGAGGGAGGAGAAAAGCCAACCGGAGGCTCTGGGAAAGACAAGGAACAAGATGCTTCTCAGACAACCACCAAACACGAATCAGCCTCTGGGGCTCAAACCTCCTCTGCACCCAGTGGGAAAGATGATGCTGTCTCCTCAAATAAAACAAGATCTGGTGGAAAGGAGCGAGGTAACACTGGGGGTACAGGTAAAGGATCCAAAAATGGAGAAAACTCAATTCAAAATTCTGGATATTTTGCTCCTCAATCCAGAAGGGAAAGGGAGCGCTCTTTAGAAAGAGGGAGCACAACTTACCATGCATCCTCATCCAGAGGTGGCCGATCAAGTCGTGGTCGAGGAGAATTTTATGGGCGAGGTAGAGGCTACAGGGGGACTTACACGGGCAGTACCGGTGGTGGAAACCGTGGGAAAGCGGGTGGAAGAAGCAGCAGGGACTACAGGTCAGCTGCCAACAGTGGCTGCCACCATGGACCTTCTAATCAAGAATACAAGAGGGAGGCATCATCTGGCAGTGGTAGGCATGGACATGGGGGCCCTCAGCCAAATCCGGGACGTGCTAGAAACCGCAGTGAGACCCGAAGTGAAGGTTCTGAATATGAAGAGGTGCCAAAAAGGAGGCGGCAGCGGGGATCTGAGACAGGCAGTGAGAGTGCTGGCAGTGATCTTCCTCACTCTGACAAAGAGGACCGCAAGCATAACATCAAGACTGGCAACAGAGAGAACCCAACAACAGGTCCTTCATCTTCAGCTCCAACCAGAAACTCCCAGACAAGAGTGTTCACACCAAGGGGAGTGCCATCAAGACGTGGTAGAGGTGGAGGTGGTGCTGGTGGAGGTCATCATAGAAGTGGAGGCAGTGCTGGAGTCTCTGGCGGACACCGATCTGGACCTGGCCCTGTTTCCCATGGCTGGTCTGCAAAATCTTCAACTGTGCGAAAGCAACATATATCCTCCCAACCATCCCCTCCCAAAGATTTGGGTCATGGAGCTAATGGTGAAAAGAAGAAAATTAGTGACCAGAGTCAAAGTGCAAATACCACAGTACCTAATCCCTCTGTGCCAACTGTCCAACAGGGGTCCATTGAGAATGGAAGTGTTGGGGCTCAACTGTCCTCAAGTAATGTTCCGTCAAATCCCACTGGCTCTACTTTACAGGCACTTCCTCTGTCCACTCCAGATGGACAAAGTTTCCCACCCAGGGGATTTGAGCACCCCCCTCGTCGTAGACGCCATGGACGATCTCAGCATCAACAGGATAAGCCTCCCAGGTTCCGCAGGCTGAAGCAAGAGCGAGAAAATGCAGCCCGCATCAATGTAAGCAGTGGAATTATTGAAGTTGTAGCTGGACAACAGCAGAGGCCTGCTTCTACGTTGCAGAATTCCCTGCAAGAAACAAATAGCACTCCCAAAGCATCTGCCACAGCTGTCGCAAATGCAAACCACAAAGTCTCCACAACTTCTAATAATAATAATAATAATAGCAGCCACCATGGGGTTGGAAACCAAAATTTGAATAGTCACTACCACCATCACTACCAGGGCAACTCCCAGTCGCACCCCCAGCACCATCTTAACCATAACCCAGCAGGGGGCGCCAAGTCTCCAGATGTCTCTAACCAGAACTCTGACCAGGCAAATGAGGAATGGGAAACGGCCTCTGAAAGCAGCGATTTCACTGAGTTTCGCGAGAGAGGAGGTGGAGGAGGTGGTAAATCCTATTCCTCTCACCACCACCACCATCACCACCATACAGCAGGAAGAGGTGTCGGAGGCAGTGGAGGTGGCGAGAGAGAGATGACGGCTAAAGAACTAGCCACCAGCAAGAGAAGCTTCTCCAGTCAGCGCCCTGGAATGGAGAGGCAGAACAGAAGGGTGAATCCCAGTGGTGGTGGAGGAAGAGGCCCCAGGGGTCTGCTCATTGGTGGTGGGCCTGTAGGTGGAGCTGGCAATGGTGGGCCCAATCGTGGTGAGAGGCGTGGCAACTGGCCTTCCCCTAAGAACAGGAAGTGATTCTTTTTTTTTTTTGGAACCATTTCAAATGCATCCCTCTTTCTTTGGCCACTTATTTCAGTCCATTTTCTCCCTAACACTTCACTATCATTGTAAAAGATTAGTTAATAAGACATGTACACACATTCTAGCTTCCTTGGTTTATTGCTTTTTTTATCCTTCTGTTGGAAATTCACACTCAGTGCCCTTTCACGCTCACATAAATCCCAAGTTCCCCAGAGATTTGACATCCTCCCCCCCTCTTTAATGGAACTTTTGAGACTGAAAATACAGTCAACCATAAGATACCATTTATTGTTGCATATACAAGCACAATATGGCATCAACCTGACAAAAGTATGCTTAGTTTGTGTATGCTAGGCATGTTAATTGTATTTGTAGAAGAACTGTCTTGAAACATATATGGAAGGCCAGGGTAGATATTATGTAACAGTGTATTCACATTGCATAATTTTGGATTGTGTATTCAGAAATAGAAGTCACTGTATTCTCCTTCAGGTTTGGTCTTGGAAGTTCCTCTTTTAATGAGAACAAATGTATCATAGATTTGTTTTTCCTTCTTGTGTTTTGAATTCTTCCCCTTATCAAGTTTTAATTTCAACCACGCCCCTCTTTTAAAGGTGAGGGTATCATTTTTTTTTTTTCCTTCTGCAAAGCGGGTCATTAAAATTCAAAATTTTAACTTAACCCCCCATTCATTTTTGGTTTTGAGCTCATCATTTGCTACTGTGCTTGCTCATCCAGTACAATACTACTGCGCATATTCTACTGTCATGTCCGGTTGTTCAGACCTACATGGTGTTTTTTCCCCACTTTGTTTGCAAGTCATTCATTCTGCTCATTGAATTTGGGTTTTCAAATAGTTCCACTAGCTGTTTTGGCTTCCGCATGGAATTGTAATCTAGTAGTGTACATTTTACATGCTTATTTAATTAGATGAAATGATCTTACGGTCCCTAAAATTCCCATTCATGGATCATGTGAAATTAAGGCTGTTTCTGTTTCAAGTCAAATGACTATTGGCCTTAAGTGTCTGATCCTCCATTAAAATAGAATGTAATTTTTGTTTTAACATCAAGTACAGGTTATTTCTGTCTTGCACTTATATTAAGCCAGTAAACTTTCCTGAACTCCTGTAGGATGAAGATTGTTCAGTTTTGTTTTTCCTCCATATGATTAGCTGTATACTGGGCATCTTTTTGACTAGATGTCACAATGCAGTTCCAGGTTATTGAACATGGAAACTAAGTATTGTGCTATTGTTATATTCACTTAGCAGTTCTAGGACGTGTAGAGAACCGCTCTTTGACCACCCTCTGCATTGTAAATTCCCTTTATTTTAAAAAGACAGTTTAACATAAGCTCTTCTTCCATTCTGTATTTTCAAAGTCCCCCAACACATGTGTGTGATTAATGGGCAGTTGTCTTACTTGCATCTTTTTACTGAGCTTCAATTTACCATCTCAGTGAGACATGTCTATGCCAAGGAGTCTGTGGCCCTTTTTGAGTAGTGTTACAAAACAAGACATTGGTTCTGTGTACAATATGCCTGATGTCAAACAAAACTTGCCCATCATCTCAACTCTTACGTCACGCTAGTGAACAGGAAGTCTGAGCCCAGGTTAACAAGAAACCACAAACGCTTGACGTCTAAATAGAAACGGATCAAATAATTTTTCACTCCTCATTTTGACCAGCATCTGTATCTTACTGGTGTAAGTTGGGGTTTGTTTGTTTTCTGGGAATGCCTTGATCTGATCAACAATACTATGTAGGGCTATTGAATGGCATGTATGTGTGAATAGGGCATTTAAAACGTATGTGTGAATTAATTTGATCTTTACATTAAATGTGCTTTGTTGACGCTTTGTAAAAGGCAAATTTGAGTCCTTATTGCCCACTTTTTTCGACACTATTATGTTCATTTTATCTAGGATATTTTCATTATATACATTCAAGTGTGTGTATATGTTAATCCAAATGAAGTGCAGTGGTAAAAAGTAAGATCTGTATTTCTTTCCCCTTATCTACTGTGGGGGAAAAAGGGTTTATTTTACTTTACTCACAGACATTTAACAAGCCTGGTTTCATCCTTTGATGAAGCTTGGTGGGTCTATTCATTGGAAGCCATTCACATAGGCTTCCTGTGCTGTTTATCATCCCTCTTAATCTCTTAATCCATTGTTGTGGTCACATTATATGTACCAATATTTGAATAAAACTGAATAGAAATGTGTATTCCTTGAAATACTCAAGAGATTGTATTATACTTCTATACCAAGGTACCTGAAATTGTTCCTGCTGTCCTAGCGTTTATGGCTTATTATTGGAACCTTGATATACACACATGTATGTATATTGGTATGCATCTGAGTTTGTCCACCCCAACTTACATTCCCACTCACAATTGTTGCCATTTTTAAGTTCAAGGGAGCAATGTACAAGCAGAGAAGTGTCTTATTATAATAAAAAGTATACAGAGAAAAAGTTAAATAAAAATCTTGTTTTAATGGAAGATCTGTGGTTTGACTTTTATTTCATCATCTGTGTATTTAGGGGTGTAGATTGACAGCATACTAGAAATCCACATTGAAAATGGAATCAACAAACATTAACATGTAATGCTAACACTACATAAGGTAAATATTTATGAGGTTGTCAACTATCTTTTGAAATTATAATTGTATTGATTTCTGTAATTTAATATAACAGGATGGGATGTTTTTTTTTTATACAGACTAACTAATAAAGTAATTCAGGACCTTGCTTTTGTTTGCTAAGAGAACAATACAAAGTACTTACAGGATGGAAAGTGAAATTAAAGACAGGGGGGAAAACAATATATGAACTAAGATGGTATGACTAGCAATTAAAGAATATTCCAGAGAAAATGTTTTATACGAAACATTTTTAGTGGATTAGACACTGGAAACACTTTTAAAAAATAAAATAAAACAATTGCCAGTTTTTCAGTTATAAATGCATAGCACCCAGGGACAAAAAATGGCAACATCTGACCAAAACACCTAAAGTAGTGAAATGATTGAAAATTATCCCATGTTCACTTAATTGTACAAGTAACTATGATTTATATCCTTAAAAAGTGTGAGCTTAATATTATATAAAATATGTAAAGTCATAAATGATCGGAACATGAAAATGAGACGACCAAAAACTACAATTCCCAACACCACTTGCCGTGAAAGCGGAAGTGACCTACCTGATGATCACGTGCTCTAGAGCGGAACACGCCAATCAGCGTTCAGTTGTGTTGCTGCGGCTGAGATCATCGACCCCGGGAGGTCCTACAGGTAACTCGAAAAAACGCTTTTGTCGTATGAATGAACTGAAAATATATGGTGGTTTCAATAGATATGCTTCTTTGTGTCACACAATTAATGTTAAGTTTAAACTGTATCCTGTCGACATGTATTCGAAGCAGTCGGTTAATTTGTTGCGGCCTAGTGTAAAGCCTTAGCTAGCATCGGCATGCTGAACTCCCCTTGTGTTAGCCCAGTGCACAAACAACAGAATGGGCAGATTTCTTGAAAAATGTATCATTTTAACGGTAACATGATTTAGGAAATGTATGTTTTCAATTTGAGCCCACATGCGTCTCATTGATCGTGTTATTCAGCGGTAAGGACTGAGAGGATAACTAGCAGGCTTAGCGTGCGTCAGGCCAGTCCGGTGAACTGTCAGAGCAGCTGCTTTATACATCTTTAAAATATTGAATTACTTAAAGGCTTTTGATTTAGTCAAAATACTTAAGCATTCCATGTCACTTGTAAAGTTATCAGTCATGGAGTACTAATGGTTGTGTGTGGCAGTGTGAAGTCGTGTTATTTCGGCTGTTATACTCAAGAGTAGCAGCACACTTTATGATGGGCGTGGTTTCATACCAAAAACAGAAATGGCCTTATTTTTTACTTTTCTACCCGTGTATCAAATGTGTTGGTTTGGTTGTATACTGATGTTCTCTTCTCATCTTCGCAGTTTCCCAACATGAGTAGCTCAGAGGAGGTATCGTGGATTTCTTGGTTTTGTGGTCTACGGGGAAACGAGTTCTTTTGTGAGGTATTTATTCGTCTCTGACTGTCCCTTATAACAACTATCTATACAGGACTTAACGTTAAGAATTTTTTTTTAAAGGATTAAATCAAAATTTTTACTTGCCCCTCTGCAAAATGCAATTTTTGGCAATGTATTATTATTATTTTCCTCCCCAATTTGGAATTCCCAATGCATTCAAGTTCTTGTAGTGGCATAGTGACTCGCCTTAATCCGGGTGGCAGAGTACGAATCTCAGTTGCCTCTGCATCTGAGACTGTCAATCCACACATTTTATCATATGGCCCTTTGAGCACGTTACTCGCGGAGACCTAGCAGGTGTGGAGGCTTCACGCTATTCTCTGCAGCATCCACACTCAACTCCCCACATGCCCCACCAAGAGCGAGAACCACACATTATAGTGACCATGAAGAGGTTACCCCATGTGACTCTACCAAACATATCTGTGCTAGCCAGCTAGATTGCTTTGTTGATAATTAAATTGGCAGAAATTACAATCACAATGTTCAATACATTTATAATATTAATTTCTGCAAAACTTTTTTTTTCTTCCCTGATCTTGTTTTTGGCTCCTTACAGGTAGATGAGGACTACATTCAGGACAAGTTTAATCTTACAGGGCTCAATGAGCAAGTTCCCCATTACAGACAAGCCCTGGACATGATCCTGGATCTTGAACCTGGTCAGTTTGTCTAGATGTCTAGCCTCTCACAATGTAACGTCACTAAAAAGTCGATTTATGAAAGTGCTTATCTGTTTTGTACTAAAAAGCATCAAGGCGCACACTAACTCTTTCCCCGCCAGCGTTTTTAAAAAAAGTTGCCAGCCACCGCCAGGGTTTTTGACGATTTTCGCTAAACTTTAATGGCCCGCAGAATATTTTCTTCCATGAATTTATGAAGATGCTATATATCAAAATAAAGATCTGAGCCTCTGCTTTTAGGCAAAAAAAAACGATTTTATTTTATCTTCATTTGTTCTTTTTTTATTGCCACTTGAACAGAGGTAGGTTTTGTCAAAAACAACATTTCGGACAAAAAGCTGATAAAAAGGCATTTTTATCAAACAAGTGCTTTAGTATTAGTATGGTGTTCCACTTCACGTTTGAGATGATCGCAGTCTGTTTCTTTGATCAAAGAGTTGCGTACTCTTTCAAAATATGCGCTCGGGTCTTCCTTACTGTATACCACCTAAAACACGGATACCCGGAAAATTCCGTGTTTGGCGGGAAGTTCATAAACCCGAAAATTCGGTTTGGCGGGAAGTTTCATAAAGCCCGGAAAATTCCGTGTTTGGCGGGGAAAGAGTTAAATGTAATTTTAGATGAGATTATTTAAATATTATTTTGGCTTATTAGGCTTGCATATGGTCAACATAATGCTGAACAATGATGTGTATAGATTTTCTAGACACAGTATTACTTTGTGCTCAATATTACCAGTATTTTGTAAAGCATTTCACCTTTACGGTTTAGTGATAAATTCTAAAGTTGCTATTGTGCCTAAAGGCAAAAACGAAACATTTGAAAATTGGTTATGGATATTGGTATTGGACACTTAAACAAAATTAATCAGTATTGTATCGGCCATTTAAAAAGTAATAGCAGTTGATCTCTAGAAAAGACATTGTGCATTGTGATGGGGAAGTTTGTTGTGTATGCCTGATTGTCTCCTCTGGCTGTGGCAGATGAGGAGATGGAGGACAACCCCAATCAGAGTGACCTGATTGAGCAAGCTGCTGAGATGCTCTATGGACTGATACATGCGCGGTATATCCTCACTAACCGTGGTATTGCCCAGATGGTATGTCTTTGCAATCCCAATATCATTTGATTGACAAGCTTTCAGATTTTATTCATTAGAAAACAAGCATGAAGTCAAAAAACATCCCTAGTGCTAAGATGTTGCTTGTTTTTTTGTTTTTTCTTTCAGCTGGAGAAGTATCAGCAGGGTGACTTTGGCTATTGCCCACGTGTTTACTGTGAGAATCAGCCAATGCTGCCAATTGGTGGGTGTCTGGTGTGCTTTTGTGTAATTATAATAGTCTCTTCCTCTGCTCTTGGTTCTTAGTGAAGTGATGCTTTTTTGTGCACTACTTAGCTGTTCCAACTATTCCTAGTGGTCATATATGTGGTGAAGCCAGTGCCACACTAGCTGATTTCTCCAGTTATTTTCAGGTTTGAGCTTCATTAACATAATCGCCAGCCAGTAGGTGAGAGACAGAGCGCGCATTAGCATCTCTCAGCAGGAAGTTGTTAATCGCCTGACCGTCAGGACTCCCTGCTGAGTTAATGGCTTCAAAAACCGAAAAAACACATCAAAAAAATTGTGCTGTGCCGAGGCAGTATCTTGTGTTCTCATCAAGTAAACAATGAGCTGCTTCTTCACTGAAGAACTGACAAGAACTCAAGCTGATCTGAATGTTTTTATCGCAACTAACTGCATATCATCACATACCCTGATTGTAATCAGTGATTCTGTCACAAAGCGGTTTTCATGCTTTTTGCTACTACACTAAAATCAGTAATCAAATCAGAAAGTGGAGGCACAACAATCTGTTTTTATTGGACGTTATATCTTTACTGATTGAAAGCTGCATATGGACATGGGTATTTATGCCCTTAAGGCTTGCCATAGAACAATGACAATCCTTGAGGGCGTATATACACAATCACACACTCATAGGGCAAATTTACTCCATGAATTGCTTCCTAAATCATTCTTTTAAAAATGTTATGCTTCCATGGTACTCCTGTTATTCCAGTGAGATCTATGTGACAGGGAATCAGAAAGAGTGAGTTGCGGAAAGTTGGTATGTTTGTCACATCTTCAGCATTCTAAATCATCAAGCGTGTCATAACTCAGTAAAACTGTCCACATGTGTAACACCCTTGACCAAAATCGAGTTGTTTGGAGTCTGCTAGTGTGGCGCTGGCTTTAGGGTCATTGGCAAATAGGGTTGTCCAAGATAACAAAAATTAGAAATCTTTTGAAAATGTAGTTTCTAGTTTCATACTTTTTTGACGAATATTAATAACATTTTCTATAAAAAAAAAAAAATAATTAGAATAATAATGACTTTAAAGATGTTAAGTGCTAAAATGATCAGGTAAAAAATACTGTTAAATAACAAATTATTACAATTATTTCCTTGCACATTTAATACTTGAATACATTGATTGAATAAAAATGTTATTGAATTGAAAAGTGTTTTGAAAACACATTTCAAAAGTGTTACAATTATCATGAGTTTTTGAGTCACGGATATGACATTTTTTAGGGTTACCCTGAACAAAATGTACCTTTTCATAAAAATGTGAAAATATCTGATATTTATTTGAAAACTTCAGTCATGAGGGGCTGAATGGGTCCTCGGTTTTGGTTTAATCACATGACAACAGAACATGTTGCATACTTTTTAATTTTTTAACTGTATGTAACTATTACATCACTTGGACATTTTTTGACGTTAACTCCGGAGTTGAAAACATGTTTATTAAAGGACTGTTAATTTCATTTTGAAACTAGATTTGTGAAACCTAATAGATCTGAACAAAAAAAATAAGCATCCATTGTGTGGCATGAGGTATTTGTCTGTGTTTCCCTCTCCAGGGCTCTCTGACATACCTGGAGAAGCCATGGTGAAGCTCTACTGCCCCAAGTGTATGGATGTGTACACACCAAAGTCATCCAGGCACCATCACTCTGATGGAGCCTATTTTGGTACTGGCTTCCCCCACATGCTCTTCATGGTGCATCCTGAGTACCGGCCAAAGAGGCCTGCCAACCAATTTGTGCCCAGGTTATTCTCTTCTTTATATGACTAAACTCTATATAAATTGATTTACAGCTTTCTCCATGGGAGCTTTCACACTGGCAGTTTAGTCCAAAACAGCACGGTTCGCATGAGAAATGTGTTCATATAAAAGCTGTTTTGCAAACCATGGTACCCTACCCGAGACTACCTGTAGGAGCGCGGTTGCAATGGAACTGAGGTGGGGTATGCATGAGTGAGTAAGAAACCTGTATTTGGGTCTGCACTTGTTCAGGAAGCATGTGCATGTTTGTGATGTTTGGCGCTGGGAACAATCAAACTCATGAATTGGACCGCAGCAAGAAAACCATCTAAGTGAATCAGTTCAATCATGTAGACCAGTCTTTCTCAATCCTTTCCTGTAGTACCACTAACACTACACATTTTGGTTGTCTACTTTATCCAGCACACCTTATTCTACTGATTAGCTCATTAGTAGAATGCTCCTTGATCTGAACTGTGTGTGTCAAATAAGGGAACTATCCAAAATGTGTAGTGTTAGTGGTACTCCAGGACAGGATTGAGAAACACTGATGAAGACTATTAAAGGGGTGGTTCACCTAAAAGTAAAAACAATTGTTCCCGGATGATCAAAAGTCATACAGGCTTGGAACAACACAAGGGCAAGGAAAAAAATATTAATATCATTTTGAATTATGCATTTCTCAAAACCACCATTCTCCTCTTCCAGGCTCTATGGTTTCAAGATTCACCCAATGGCTTACCAGCTACAGCTGCAGGCAGCCTCCAGCTTCAAGAGTCCAGTGAAAGCGATCCGCTAATAACCTGAAGGGGTGGGGGGTTGTGTGTCTGTGTACATGGCCCACTCTTCTCCTACATTTTTGTTCTAGATTCAACCAAGACAAATATCTAAATATGGGGAGAGTGAGACTATAAAACAGACTTTGGGGAGAAACAAAAACCTTACCTCTGAAACACTGTACAGAAAATAGGGTGTTCAATGTAAAACTATTTCAGTTCTTAACCTGCACATAGAAAGTTATAATTAAGATACATGAATCTCTGGTTGTTTATGTTGGGTTGCATAATGTTACCATACGTTGCCACAGATGTTTCAAATTTGTTTCATTATTCAGTCTCCTCGATTAGGCCTGATCATTGGCTTTCTTTGAAACCGCTGTGGCAAGTTAAATTTGTTTTAAGCTCTAATTAATAGACAGATTTGTAAGTTTTCAGTGCATGTCTTTGTAGAAATGACCAGAAATGGAGACGAGTACAATCAGGAAACTCATTATCAGATATGAAGTGTTTTGTATTATCTAATACTCCACTTCAGAACAACGCCAACCTCCAGTGTCAAGATGACTTATGATTTTACAAATTTGACCACAGAACCATGGTTGGGACTTTTTTATGTTTGGAATGGGCCCAGGTTATTCTTCCCTTGTGTAAAGCATTTCTTGTGTAATACAGGCATACGAGTAGACTATAAAAATCAATTTGAATGCATTGGGTGTTGTTTGTGTGTGTGTGTGATTTTATTTTATTTTTTGTTTGGTCCTTAAAATCTTTTCCTTTACAGCTGTAGAGGAACCAGGGTTCAGAATTCAAAATAAATGTCTTTTCCTATATCTTGTGTGAGAGTCCTCCATATATGTAAGGTATTTGGGTAAATGAGAATGTTCTTGAAGCATTTTAAAACTTTTATTGATAACACATTATTATTTGCTGTACTGAATAGCTTAGATAAAGATGATTTTGGAAGTTCAAGAATGTCAAAATATATCGTTCCTATGACTGTGAGTTGGTGCATAAATTAGAAGTGTAACCAAGTTTGAGTATATCATCTTTCTATGAATCTGACTTCTGCTACGATATCAATTGCTGGAAAAGGATGAGGCTGTTATTCATAAAAACTTGAATTATATAATCTTGCACTGTATCTTTTTTTTATATATACACTGATCAGCCACAACATTAAAACTAATACCGTAGACTGTGTCAGTTTCAACCAGTCTGGCCATTCGCTGTTGATCTCTCTCATCAACAAGCCATTTCTATCCATAGAACTACCAGTCTCTGGATGTTTTTGGCACCATTCTGAGTAAATTCTAGAGACTGTTGTGCATGAAAATCTTGGCACCAACAATCATCCATGCTATTATCTAATCAGCCAATTGTGTGGCAGCTGTGCAAAAAATCATGCAGATACGAGTCAGGAGCTTCAGTTAATGTTCACATCAACCAACAGAATTGGGAAAAAATCTCAGTGATTTGGAACGTGGCATGATTGTTTGTACCAGAGGGGCTAGTTTGAGAATTTCTGTAACTGCTGATCTCCTGGGATTTTCACACAGTCTCTAGAATTTACTCAGAATGGTGCCAAAAACATCCAGAGACTGGTAGTTCTATGGATAGAAATGGCTTGTTGATGAGAGATGTCAACAGAGAATGGCCAGACTAGTTTGAACTGACAAAGTCTACGGTAACTCAGATAACCACTCTGTACATTTGTGGTGAGAAGAATATAATCTCTGAATGCTGTTCTGAGAAGCAGGTTGGTGCTGTTATGGCTGTACGAGGGGGACCTACACAATATTATGTGGTTTTAATGTTGTGGCAGATTGGCGTGTGTGCTTCATTCACATATTTAAACCAAGTAATTAAGCATAATATTAACATCTTGCTTCAATCTTTAAAGAGATTCCATATGTGTCTGAGCTATGAAATAAAGAAAAAGCCAGTCATTGTCTTTTAATAAACAAGATCTGAATCTTCAGTATTTCCTGCTCAGAAATGAGTATTCAAGTCAGCAGAACAGAGAGCTTGTTTAAATATCAAACAGATTCCCTACATACGAAATCTTAAGGCATATAATGTAGAAAAAAATACTAAAATGACTAGACGTAATTTACTGTAGAAACTCTTGCACCCAGACTTCACATATATAGTCAAAAAATAAACACCATGAACTTTAAATAGCCAACAAGTTTTCAGCCAATCTATCATCAATGAAATAGTAAAAGTAATGTGTAATTTTCATTAAATAAAACAGTCTTCAGAGAAAATAAGACAGAAACACACTGGCTTGCAAGAGATGGGTTAAAAGATGGCATTCTATATGATCAGTTCAGTAGCAAATCAGGAGCAAGAAATGGCAATCAAAAACATGTATAATTTGATAAGCCAGTTATCCAATCTACAAAAAGATTCAAATTTACTGTGAGGTATGAATATTGATCTATGATGAACAACAGTGATCAATACAGGCTGACCAGTAGTTCCCAAGAGGTAAATGATTATAAGCACAGTTAAGAAGCTCATGCAACAAATATATAACAAATAACCCCCCCACTTCTCTGACATTGCAAATTGTGTTTGTATGGTTGAACTGAAAGTTGCACTCGGAGTTGCAAAGAATCTGCAACATAAATACACCAATATTTCAACTAAAATATTCACAGTTCTTCTTTGACTCCATTCAGGACTAGAGGCTTAGATACCTCGCGCTTCAGGAAGTTGATAAAATCCTTCACTTCACGAGCTCCCTGAAAAAAAGGGTTTATAATGACAAACAGATGAATGAACATGACATCTACAGTAAAATTAATTATGAAAACAAGCAGCTGCATTACATTATTATTAACTTACTGCTGTTCAACTTATGAATATGAGCATTACACAAGTTATACCCCCAAACGTAGCGATAGGAGAAACATTATGGTGATGGTTTACATCAAACACTACCTCATATCTTTTTGGCTCATCCTTTCGCCCAGCGGAGGCTAAATATATTGTAGGAAATCTGCAAAATAATAAATCATTAAAACCAGCACACTAATACAAATGTTAAAAAAGTTAAAACTGTTGTAAGATTAAGATACATGCCCTTGTACGTCATAGCCCTGTGGGACATCGTTGGCAGTTGCGTCCATCTTTGCAATTACAATATTGGGATCACCATATAGCTAAGGGTCAAACGAGACCAGAAAATGAGAAAAACAAGCGGTGATAAAATTGACGAAACAGATCAGAAATGAACTGATTAGCACATCACTCAAATGTTACCTGTTCTCCCAGCTCTGTATACTTGGGCTCCAGTTTTTTACAGTGGCCGCACCACGGTGCATAAAACTCGATAAGCACGTCTTTCTCTGGGTCATTCACTATCTCTTCAAACGTGTCTGCCACAACCACCTGCGCAAAAACATCAACCCATTTTAATGCTTGTAGTGACAGTAAAAGAAGACAAAGTGAAACTAATCTATGCAAATTAATGGGCCTGTTGCTTTTTAATAAACATTTCACTAACCTTGACTGGTGCATTGTTTTTGGCAGGCACAGGCTCAGATTTAATGTAACGTTTCAGTCGCTCAGCAAAATAGTCTTCCAGAAAACTCTCTAAAGACTTCCCATCTCGTCTGAGGAAGGGTCATATTTACAGTTACAACCAGATAAAAATAAAGAACACTGATCTAAAATTCCCTTATAGCAAATCAAAGTGCTTTAAATGTGATGTCAGAATGTTTGAAGCAATGATGATTATCCTGGGGTAATACTAAACAAATATTTCTTAATCATTTTTAATAATGTTATAGCAATTATTATTAATATACAAATTAGAGAATGTTTAAAAGAATGTTTCTTTTCATTTTTGTTTTTGTTTTTAAAGATGCACACTTATTTCCATCATTAAAATTTTTACTCCTAAATAAATTAACATGTAATTTTAAAACATGCATAAAATAATGACCGCTCACATGAGATGAAGACTCCAGTTGTCTCAGTAACCTTATAAAAGCTGTTTAAATCTACATGGAGAGGGTCCCCTTATGGGGGCAGCCATGTTAGGATCACATGATCAGCTGAATACTTCTCGCTTAATTTCAGAAACTGCCCCGTTACTAGACACTTTCACTTATGGATTAAATTAATCATGACTGACTGTGAATAGAACATTTCTACAATAGCGTTAGTAACTGAAAACTATTGTGTTTGAATATAAGCATTCTGGTATTTTGATTGAAAAGTCAGATAGTTTTACATTGTAACTGTGCCTCAGATGCAAGTCCAGCTATGTTTATTAAGATGGGACAGATTTATCAGTCCTATCTATTGGTTTGCGCTTACGTGAATTCCTCTCTCATGGTGTATTTGTGTCCTGTTCGTGTCCTGATGGTGACAAACGGCAGCTCGGTCCCGTCTGATGCGCCCAGACCAAACTCATCTTCAAGCTCATCCATGAAGTCATTACGGTTAGCCACAGAGAACAGCAGACCCCGAGAACTGTACTGAGATGCAATCTTCAACACTCTACATGTAATCAAAACAGAGAGAGATGGAGAGGGACAATAAATCAAAAGTGCCAATGACCTACAACCACAAGACCAAACTCTTTTTATTTATTTTTTTACTAACCATCAACTAGATTTTGACTTTTTCTGAAGAAATTGTGACTGGTATTTGCCCGAGATGTGAGTGTTTTGTCAGAGTGCAGTGCAGTTGTGAAGGTGTTTTAGTTTTAGTGTGTTGCTATGCAGTTGCTAGGGTATTCTGGATGGTTACTTACTGGCTCAAAGTCAGAAGAGTCCACAGCCCAAGTCTCTTCATTCATTTCTTTTCTCTTTCTTTCTTTCTTTCTTTCTTTCTCTTTCTGACGTTTTCGGTCTCTGTTTCTCTCTCTATCTCTCTCGCTCTCTTTTTCTTTATTTCCATCTTTGTGTTTTTTATCTTTCCATCTTTTACTGTCGCTTTCTCTTTTTCAGTTTGTCTCTTTCTTTCTTTCAATGTAAGTCTATGGTATTTATTTGCCTGTTCTATTGTCCACCAGGTGAAAAAAACATGACAAAGAAACGCAGGTCGGACAGCTCATTTCCACAGTAAGTGCTAAATATACCAAGAAAGTTGTTCCTTGTGGTCTGTTGCTTGTTTACAACAGCAGAAGACCAAGTTGGGTTTCACTTCTGTCAGCCAAGAACAGAAAACGAAGGCTGAGCACAAGCTCATCAAAACTGGACAGTTGAAGACTGGAAAAACCAGCCTGATCTGATCAATCTGGATTTCTGCTGAGGTACATAAATGGTAGGCCCACTGCAGCCTCAGTTTTATTTTCTTGGCTGACAGAAGTGGAACCCATAACCCAGAGTTGATATTTTGATCACTATAAATGTACAGAGTGGTTATCTGAGTTACTGTAGCCTTTCTGTCAGCTCAAACCAGTCTGGCCATTCTCTGTTGACCTCTCTCTCTTCAACAAGGCATTTCCATCCACAGAACTGCCACTCACTGGATTTTTTTGTTTTTGGCACCATTCTCTTTACACTTTAGAGACTGTTGTGCGTGAAAATCCCAGGAGATCAGCAGTTACAGAAATATTCGGGTCACAGGACAATACCCACGTTCCTGGATGAATTATATCCGGGAATCTATTCATACTACTCTCACCTATATACCTAAAGAACATATCGTTTTACAACTGAGGAGTGCGTCCTTCATTAAATGCAGTACATACTCTGACAGTTCGCAATTTCTGACTCAAACATGGTGTCTGACATGCTTACCTGTTTCTCCAATAGTTGGAGCCTTTGGGGTTGAGAAGGTAATCCAAGTCATAGTATGCAGTCAACAAATCCTTTTTCCTCAATGTATCCTTATTTTCCTTGGTCAGGTGGGGACAGAGTCCAAAACTACAGAGCAGAAACAATCATCATCAATCCATTCTCAAAATGTTTAAAAGCCAACACACTGTCTACACCGGCTGCAAGCGGCACATTGCATTTAAAGCAAATCACTGCTATTAGAGTCAATTATACTGTATGCGTCCATTGTGTCATACTAAACATGGATGGATGACATGTCCTATTTCTGATGCGCTCAAGCTACTCCAGATCATTTATTATCTCATCTGTCTAATTCTCAAATTAAAACATAAATTCTACTTACCATATATCATACGGTTTGTGTGATGATATATCATTTTGCTATTAATTTTATGTGTTATATATTTAAATCATTTCTGACCATTACATCAAAGCCAGATAGTGATGTTTCTGGTCTCTAGTCTACTTATTTAAATCACCTTTTGTTTTTAACCACATGCAGTTGTTGAAATAATAACATTATATTAATATTAGGACTGTTGGTTTAACGTATTAATTCGGTGCAATTAAGTATATATTCCTACCATTACAGAAATTCAGGCTTGAAGTACCACCCATTTTCAGCAGGGAGCAGTAAGTGAAACTCCATCTGTATAGGCAACACACAGCTACAGAGAATGAACAACACTCTGGGTGCATTCACACTAGCACTTTTGGTGTCTTTTCCAAAGTTTGGTTTGTTTGGGTGGTATGAACGCTGTTTTCCAAAATCAGTTGCGCACCTGCAAACCACACCCAAGTCCACTTGAAAAGGTTGTCTGGGGTACGGTTCATGTGAACTCCAGTGCGGTTCGCTGCTAATATGAACGCAACATACTATATTTATGCTAGCGCCATCTTTGATTTTTAATAGGAATGACAACGAGGCTGTGAGGGATAGACTTACAGTCTCTTCAATGGCACGAAAGGTATAATGGTGTATAAAACTCCTTGATCACATCTGATTCTCCACAACTCATGTTGTCTGGAGTTCTTCATATACTGTTAGTTCTTGGACAGATATTTTATTAATGTTTTATCTACAGAACAATCCAAAAAAACACTTTAAACTGCAGTACAGCCCATTAAAGACAGTAAATCCCTCACAGCCTCCTTGTCATTCCCATCAAAATTCAAAGATAGCGCTAGCGTGAATCAAGTCTATAGTAACAAATCACGGAAGTGAACCGCTATTGATGATGTTTAATTTGTGTCTTTGAAGGCTCCCGATTGCAATAATTATGGTATAATGCATTTCTCATACCAGCTTGTGTCCAAATAAATCACATTCACAGAGCAGCTCACATTCTTTACATCTCTTGCAATGCATCCATGGCAGACAACATAATTGTTTGTGCATGTAAAGTTTTGTTGGTCAGTCGAAAGAGATGAATACTTTAATAACACAGCAAAGTTGATGATTGAGTTGTTGCCTAGTTACAGTGGTAAACAGCTGCCACTTGTCCTCACGCTGATGACGTAATCCAAATGTGGTTCGGACAAAATATGAAGTTTGCTCCAAGCAATCGACTCAAGTGCAAAAACCCCCTCTGGCTTGCTTGACACCAGCGACGGCACAAGATGAGAACATGTACTAGCTTCAGCAAGGCACAGCTAGATGGATCTCAATTCCGAATGCAGGTACCTCAATACATGTTTGTGGTTTTCACACTGGGCATGTTTTCTGCTGTCCGAATCAGAGTGTGATTGTTCCTGGCGCCCCTGCAGCATTGGTCTGGTTTCAGACTCATGTATGAATCTGTCGAACCCTGGTGCTTTTCCATCATCAATTTGCGTCATCACAAACGTGTACATGATGGAAAGCACAACACGGGTCACTATATTTGTGTGTTTGTTATTAATGTTTTGTCATTATGCACACCAGTGAACGACACTTGCGTCTCTGTGCTTCGCATGCTTAATTCTGCAGTTGTACGTGTCCAGGGGAAGGAGACTACATTGCCGTTCAAAAGTTTGGGGTCACATGTTTCTCATGATATTAAAAACATTTTGATCTGAAGGTGTATGCTTAAATGTTTGAAATGAGTTTTGTAGACAAAAATATAATTGAGCTACCATATTAATTTATTTAATTACAAAACTAAAATTTTATTTAAAAACGTTTTTGAAATGGATGACTTGGACCGAATAATAGAGATAAAAGAAGCCAATAGGAACTGTGGTCAGCTCCCGGTCCGCAAAACAGCTTTAACATTGCCAACTTATCATATAAACCGTGCTCTGATTCAGACTAAACTGACATTGTGAAAGCAAACTACAGTACGTTTAAATTGACACAGTGGCCTAAAAAAGCTGTGTTTTGCACAACACATCCAAAGCACTCTAAAAACGTTTGTCTGATGCATGTGTACACTGACGCACACTCAGAATAGCCCTTATAATAAATATATCTTGATTAACTAATTTAAATGCTAAATTGATTGCTGTGTGCTGAAGCCCAATGTTAGGCTTATGCTCAATAATATGAAAATAAATAAATTGCCTTCTAAAGCCACTTTTTGTTTCATTAATGCTTTACTCATCTTCCCCAATAATGTACTACATTTGAATTATCTGAATGATTATTTTTATAATATATATCTTTATAGTTATTTAAATATAACTATTTATAATTTAATTTGATCATTATATATATTCAATCAATGTTATTTGAGTGGCTTTCTCAGCAAATATTTATATATTCATTGCTGTGAAAAAGTATTTGCCCCCACCCTGATTTCTTCTGTTTTTGTATACTTTTCATCCTAAATTGTAAGGTATAACAATAAACAAAGGCAATCTGAGTAAACACAAAATACAGTTTAAGGTCCTGCCACAACATCTCAATCGGGTTCAAGTCAGGACTTTGACTAGGCCACTACAAAACTTTAATTTAGCTTCTTTTGATCCATTCAGAGGTGGACATACTCATATGCTTTGGATCATTGTCCAGATTTTCTGGTAGAGAGCAGAATTAATGTTTCCCTCAAGTATTGCAAGTCGCCCTGACCCTGAAGCAGCAAAGCATCCCCACACCAGCACACAACCATCACCATGCTTGACCGTAGGTTTGAAGTTCTTTTTGTGGAATTCTGTGTTTGATTTTTGCCAGATGTAATGGGACCCCTGTCTTCCACATTCCAGTTCCACTTTCGACTCATCGGTTCACAGAACATTCTCCCAAAAGGTTTGAGGATCATCAAGGTGTGTTTTGGCAAAATTCAGACGAGCCTTGTTCTTCTAGGTTAGCAGTGGTTTTTGCCTCGCCACTCTTCCATGGATGGTATTTTTGGCCAGTAACTTTCAATAGTTAAGTCATAAACAGTGACCATTTTTGATGCGGGAGAGGCTTTTTGTGACTTCCTGGATGAGTCGTCACTGTGCTCTTGGAGGAGTTTTGGAAGGTCGGCCACTTCTGGGAAGGTTCACAATTGTGCAAAGTTTTCTCCATTTGGAGATAATGACTCTCACTGTGATTCTTTGGAGTCTCAGAGCCTATGAAATAGCTTTGTAACCCTTCTCAGACTGATGTATTTCAATCAACTTTTTCAACATTTCTGGAATTTCTTTGGACCTTGGGATAGTGTGACAATGTGTGAGAACTTTTAGCCAACTTCATTCTGATGAAAAAGTTATATTCAGGTGTTGATTTGATTGAACAGGGTTGGCAGTAATCAGACCTGGGTGTGTCTAGTCCAGCTGAACCCCATTATGAATGCAGTTTCATAGATTAATTAATCGACATATAATGTAATTCATTAGATAAAAATAATTGACAGCCTGAATTAATTACATAATTAGTATATTTTTAGTACCAATGGATTTCCTTTCAAAATAAATTAAGATACATATTATTCACCCATCTACCCATTGAGATCACAGCTGACCAAAAGTGTCATTTTAGAACATTAACTTTGACGCTTCAAGTGTAGACATGCCTCAAGCTGCTGTGGCACGACTTAGTGCATCATTGGTTGCGTTTGGTGTTGGCAGTGTGTCTGTGTAAAGAAACAATGCATAAATCTGCTCACATGTTGTCTCTGATGAAGCGACGCAGGCCTGTGATGGACATTGGTCCTCTTTGGTGCACAACACTCTCCTCAAACTTGCTGCTCAGTCTGGGGGGTCTGAATAGAAGCACAGATCTGCAGAGAAAGCATTTCGATTTCAATATTGTACTCACAGGGTGTATTTTTTCTAATGGTGCGACACCTTTCCCTAAATTTCCATTCAATTATCTTCTCAGCGTTGAACATTCCCAATGGCAACCGGCTACATCTGTCATTCCCCCTTGCTTACTCATATTTGACGTCATATTTGTGTCCCAGCTGAAGGTCTGTGGTGTGAGCAAATCGGAAAGTGTCCCTCATTAAACTGGCTCCTTTAAGAAACTCTGCCAGTTGAGAGCTGTCTCTGCCTGAGAAGAACCCTGAGGGAAGAACAGAGAAATTAAACCAAAGTACAAAACACATTAAATAAATGTGCTCATCTACATCTAAATTGGATTTCTCTGCAGAGACTATATGAAACATACATGTATCATCTGTATTTTTGCATATGCAATTGGAGAATAAACCACCACAACATTAAAACCACCTGCCTAATATTGTGTAGGTCCCCCTCGTGCCACCAAAACAGCACCAACCCGCATGATATTCTTCTCACCACAATTGTACAAAGTGGTTATCTGAGTTACCGTAGACTTTGTCAGTTCAATCCCAGGAGATCAGCAGTTACAGAAATCAATAGACCTCCACAATATTAGGTAGGTGGTTTTAATGTTGTGGCTGATTGGTGTATGCAGTCCTCAAGTCAGAGTTACAGTGTATTAGATGCTTTCTCTCAATTACATTAATCATAATAAGCTAATAAATTAATCATAGTAAAGCCAACAAACAAACACTTACCAACTACACTGGCATCAAAGTGATTAATAAAGTTTTCCAAATCATAATCACTATTAAGGTGCACAGAGTCAGGCCCTGCCTGCTTCTTCATATAGTCCACAATTCCATCTGTAGACACAGTAACATTTTAAGATTATATCCAAAACAGTTGAGAAATGTATTTTTATTTAGTTTTATACAGGTATTTACTAAATTCATACCTGCAGAGCGAGGCCCATCATACAATGATGATTCCTGTCCGTTACGAAATATTTTGAGTGTTGGGTATCCAGTGACCCCATAGCGCTTACAGATCTCAGTATTAGCGGTACAGTCAACCTGCAAAGAATGTCAGGCATCCTTAAACCATCAGAACAATATGCATTTCACTAGCAATGCTGAACAATATTTGTTGAACAATATATCCTTGTCTGTCCCTAGAAATCTTCTGGGTGAATGATCTTTGAAATGCTGTGAATTACAACAGAAAATTACTTCAACTTGTTGTTAAAACCAGAGGCTGAAAATGGTCCAAGGAACAAACACAAACATTTTTTTTGCATAAAACAAATAACCAAAAATGGGAACAAAATTGCTTTTAATTGTTCCTGGACTGAAAACATTATTTTTAAATGCTGGTAACCTGTTCATATTTTTCCAATAATTGTTCATGAAACTAAAGACCAGAGGGTTTATCGCAGTATGTTTTCCAAATTACACCACTTCCTGTTGACCCAAAAACATTAGGCTCCTATCTTTTTTATTCTGAAGAATAACGTTAGTTTGAAAAACAATAATAAAAAAAAGTCCTTAATTTAAGTGTTTTTCGAGTGTTTTTCATGGTCCTGGAGGAAAGTTGTCTCATTTTACTGTGTACTGTACTAACTGTATATGGTTGAAACAACAATAAAAACCACTTGACTTGACAACAGGTGCCTTGTTTCTCTTGTGAGATCTGGAAACACTGAAACTGATAGGCCTAAACACATATTGAGCTACACATAAGATCCACATAAGTCTAAATAGACATACAATGTACATAATTTCAGTAGTACACCCAAATGACAATAGTCATATCATACGATTCATGTATTACACTTACTACAGTATAGTTTATCTCCATGTTGCTTCTTCTTGAAATAGTAATGTGAAATGTAAATCAATTGAAACAACAGCACCACCTTGAGTAACAAATAGCATGTATAAGATGAATGTGTAAATGCATATGGGATACTGATAATTCAACAGTCACAGAAAATAATATAGACCTAATAATTAATTGTATAATTAATTAATTAATATGAATATGGCACTCATTTGTCTTTATCTTTTCATGTGTAATAAAGAATGATATATCCTGTGAACAGATATGAAATAATCATTAAATATGTATTTATAGAAGTGGTAATATATATTGCGACACTATTACATATCTCTGGTCACTAAAGACCCCATACATTTTTGGTAATTAAACCATTTTTTTTAAATTGTTAGATGATTCACAAGAGAAACATTTAGGAATACTAAAGAGGTGTGGGCATAACTACAAAAATGGATGAGATAAAGGAGGTGGAATGAAGTCCCGGGTCATGCATTAAGGCAGTGGTTCTCAACCAGGTGGGGGCCGCAGCACACTTCCAAGGGGGCCTCAAGTTGACTTAAAGTTTATTTAAAATAAGAAAAATTCAAATAATTCAACTTAATTAAAATGCTAAAAAAAATACTTTTTTTATAGTTGACAGTTGAATTGATTCATGATTAATTATTTTAATCAGACATGTCCAGTGTCTCGCTGAAGGCGAGGGGGGCCTTCAGACATCATCTTGGACAGAGGGGGGCCATGGAGTCAAACAGGTTGAGAACAACTGTGTTAAGGGTTAATGTAAATGTGGTTTTTACAAATGGAGGGATGAGTCAAAATTATTGTATGCTAAATATTAAGTCATAATTATTTTATTGCATGAATGCCACATATGCAGTTAATAGAGCATGTTTAGAACCCCAGATATTCCTAAAAGCAACACAGTATTACACACGAAGCTCCTTGAGCTTCCATCAACAAAAGATCTAGGACAAATGTACATTTAAAACATTCACCTTGGCTAGAGTTACTGTTCCCTTCAGTCGAGTAGCAGCACTTTCAAACTCTGGGGCAAGTTTCTTACAATGGCCACACCTGGAGTGACAAAACAAACAAATATATAAACAAACAAACTGCTGTAATAATAGGAAAGCAATGATGCTAAATAATCCACTTGTGATAAAGCAATGAAGAAATTATGATGTGACTTTTGCCAGAGCTCGTTGCAATGAGTGCAACAATTTATGCTTTATTAAAAAGAAGCACATTTTTTCACAAATATTGCAAAATCGAGTTTGCACGGGTTTGCGTTGCAACTCTCTGCTAGATTTAGGTACCATGGACAGCTCACGCCACAAAACCCAGCAACGTTGTACTAAGCTGAAAACGTTCGCATACATTCTCCTGCACGTCATCATTTTCAACGAAATGTTCTTAATGGCACCAATATATATATGTAAATGCATCATTATTATCTCACCATGGTGCATAAAACTTCACGAGCAGGGTCTCGTGCTCGGGCGCGAGGTAATCGAAGTCGGCGTCTTTGAGCTCGAGCACATCTTTTCGTCCACGCGCTGTCGTGCCCAACACGCAAAATACGAGCACATATAAAAGCACGCGCAACATCGAATTATCCATCAATACATGAAAGGAGTCCTAAATGTAGAAACATTGAACAAAAACTGCTCCCCTTCGCTCCACACCGGGCGGTTTCCACAGATATGAGCGCCCGTGTGAGGGGCGGGTGCGACAACAGAATATTTCACCAAAGAACTCGATGATTGGTTAGTATTTTCACATATGATGAGCTGTAAAGCGGTCATTGGTGTATTTCCTTGTCAATCAAAGCACATCCCGGCGTATGTTTTTCTCGGGAGATTCACGTATCGCACTACTACAGTCAGAACACACACACACACACGCACGCACGCACGCACGCACGCACTCACTCACTCACACACACACACACACACACACACACACACACACACACACACACACACACACACACACACACACATTCATAAAAAAGAAAAAAGGAAGATAATTCAGCGTATTTATAACAGTAAACATTAAAATAATGTATTTGTGACATTCCTTTAAATACAAATGATATATCCCTTATATATTTGTTTACATAAAACTACATGAAAAATATACCAGTAATGTCAAAATTATAAAGTCCACTTATGTTAAATGCTTCAAATTAAGAGTCCTTAACATTTGAGTTGTTAAGAAAGTCTGAAACCGATCAATTCAATATTCATATATCTTCAAATAAATCAGGGATCATGGATTTCATAATACTACATGGTATTTCCATTGTTCAAGCTTCAGGAAAAAATACATTTACAGTGGTGTCTATCTTTCCATTTAGGAGGCAGGACCGACTGAGAATTATATTTTCGGTAAGGTTAATCTTTTATTGTACTGCACTGGTCCTCCATGTCCGATTGTCTTGTGTAAGGTTACTTGCTGGGTTTTTGGAACAAATAATAATAAGTTTTATTTTTTTAAATGGATGTTTTCCCATTGCAATTTAAAATGCTGATGTAAATGCAATGTACTGCACTGTTAGTACATTTAAATTTCGAAGAATTAATTGATCATCTAACCCAAGGTTATTACTCACTGCTTACGATCATGCTCAAGATTTCTAACTGTAAATTTAGAGCCTGTGCATGTTAATCGACAGTGCTCAATCCTCGTTGGCTGTTTTGTTGCCAAGCTGGGTAGCAATAGCATGAAATGTGGCCGGCTTGACTCCTCTCTGTTGACAGGTGGTCAGTGTTACACAGTCTGCCTCCCTTTTCTTCACAATTAAAAATAAATATCTTGCATTAAAAATAAATATAAATATATACCTCTAAATGTGTGATAAATAACAACTTTATTCATTTTAGATATAAATAAATCTAGATATAATAACAAAGAAAAAAATTATAAATACAAACGAAATATCTCTCTCTATATAGTATATTTACATTTATGCATTTGGCAGATGCTTTTATCCAAAGCGACTTACAGTGCACTTATTACAGGGACAATCCCCCCTGGAGCAACCTGGGGTTAAGTGCCTTGCTCAAGGACACAATGGTGGTGGCCGTGGGGATCAAACCAGCAACCTTCTGATTAACAGCCCTGTGCTTTAGCCACTACGCCACCACCACTCCAGTATATGAAAAAAAGGGCTATGCAATGTCAGACCAAAGCTATGTTTCAAAACCTAGTGAGCTGTCTAAGCAGGCAGCATTTTAAGACATCAATGCCACTCATGACACAAAGGCTATACCAAAATATAAGTAATTTAATTCTGCTGCCTCCTAAGACACCTAATTTTAGTCAAATAATAACCTTTGTGAAAAAATTATGATGGCGCATGAATCTAGAAGTGTTGATTATAATTACCAAAAAACATAGATAATATAATTCAATATAAATAAAAATATACTACTTCAGCCAATATTTATGTGATATGTATTTTTATGCATTCCAAATCAGTCACTATTGAGGTTTGTAGCGTATGAATGGATAATCATGGACTCAGCGATTCCAAATACAAAGAACCCACTGTTAAAGCTCCTCTAATCACTGAAATAGCGCCAACTAGTCTGTGAAGTACAATGAACTATTGACAAACCTCCCTTCCATGTGACACCCCCAAATCCTCGTGTTTTACCATGTGAGAAAAGCCATGTGAGACTTTGAACGTAAAAATGTGTGTGCCTTTCAGTTCAAACCTAGAAATGTCTAGTTTTAAGGAAATATGTGTAATCCCTGTATGTTGTGTATTTCTGATGATAGATCAAAACCAGTTGAAATTTGTTTTGTTGTGTAGTTTAAACTCTGAGGCCTTATATTTAATAGCCTAAGAGTGTATATCCACTTTTAAGTGTACTAAATACACTTTTCTTGGTATCAAATTAAACCTTACAACTTGTCCTAGCTGAATATAAATATAAGATCACCATAGAATTGTATTCGGCTAGGTTTTTACCATCTTTTGAGTCATTCAACCCAAAATCTCTTACGGTCATAAAATATGCAAATGAGCCTTGACGGGACAAAGGGAGCAAACTCGCGCCCAAAACGGAGGGGTCTCATTGGGTCACTTCTCCCAAAGGAGGTGTGACCTCCCTACTTTAAAAGTCAGATCCAGCATTGACTCTTTCTCTTTTGCTGCCCCCACTACACCTTACATCTCTTCAAACCCTTCAACTTCTCTTACTTCCCCGCTTCACTTCTGGACCTCCCTTGGACTTCCCCGGCACCCCTCTCTCTTCTCTTCTGCTGAACATTGCAACTTCTCGGAACAACCCTTCAACTCTCTCTTCAAGTGAGTTTCAACTCCACGCTCTGGAAACACCGAACCGAAATCCTCCGTCTCAAGAACGCCACGAGGACACGACATACACGCAGTCTTGCTCAGCCACACTAAGGTCCATTGTGCAAGTATTATTTCATCTGAAATCCAAACGCGTTAAAGTGTGTAATTCCATTTGCTGGCTCTTAAAGGGTTAATTGTTGTAATAAGTTGGCTATCCTTATAATAATCCATCTATTTTCCTTATTGCTTTTAGTTTGCTTATTTTATGTTATTCTATGTTACATGTTTGTTTGTCAAGTGTAGTGATATATCATAGTGCCTTGTATTAAAATCTATTATACGCTTGATTGTCTGTGTGTGTAGGTCATAGAACAAAGCCTCTTTAATGTGCGATTTTAAGCTACGAGCTGATATTATCAAAGTAAGTTAACGTGCTTTTGATGAATAAGCTTATAACTAAGAATAACCCTTCTGGAGAATTGATCAGAAGTATCGAGTAAAGTGGTTCGGCGGACGAACTGACTGGTTGCGGTAGCCTATGGGTCAATTCCATTAAGGTGTTATTAAAATTAATATAGCCTGTCTGCATATGATGTATATTTCTAATTAATTATAATTCATTGTGTTTAATTATCTATATATATTTGAAGCACACTCTTGGACTATATAAGCCCTTTTTGGGGCGTTTTTGTATGTATTGTTATCTGGATCAAACCGTATGATTAATCATTGATTACGATCATTGAAATTAATTGTACATTCCCCAAACCTGACCTGGATACTCTACAGGTTCCATATAGAATACTGCCTTAGGGGCCGTTTAGACCGAACAAGAACAGAATGTATCCAGGCGTGTTTTTAAATGTTTTAAGTTCTTTTAACTCGAAAGTGTCTTAAAACAGCATTGCTCCTGCACGAAATGCTGAAAAAAACAGAGAGACGAGGGTCAATGGTCAAAGACAAAGCACGTTTACCTAGTAAAATAATTAAACATTGCAGATTGATGAAAAAAGCATTTAGTGTAAAAAAAAAAAAAGTTACAAAAAATAATATAAACTAGTAAAAAACTGTGCATGTGGACACAAAAATGCACTGTTTAAATGCAATGTGCTTTTGGAATTCTGCCATCTGAGAGAGGATTAGATCATGTGAAATCAAACTGAAAACTGATTCTAAAATACATTGTGTGTATTTGGAAATAATCTGCTGATACAAATCCATATGGTATTTCCAAAATCATTTCAGAGTACAATCAAACAGAACTAGAAGGCCATATGCTTTAAAAGAGTTTTAATGGTCTCTTCATATTATACCTGGGCATGCTTGTCTCTCATTCTCCTATGTTTAACAGCAGGTTTGGGGGGCTCTACTTCCTCTCTGGTGAGAGAGTTCTGATTGGATGACATGGCTTGCTCCCCTCCAAGCCCTGAATTGTTTCCACAATGGATAAATGATCTGCATCATCCTTATTCTCCTCAGAGATCAACTGTACTTGAGGGCAAAGCTGCTTAAAAAACAACCAGAATTCCTCCAGGAAGTTGGTGTGATCACGGAACAGTAATGATATTTGAGCTTTCATCTGAGAAAAAGGCAAACTCAATAAAAGACAAGACCTGCACTTAACAGATAACAAAGGACAGATAATCAGGGTCCCTTTTTAAGTACCTCTCTAGAGCCAGCAAAATCCTGTGATGGAGCCTCTTGCAGAATATGCACAACCTTTGAAAAAAGGTCTGATCCCTCTCCAAAATAAGCTCCACCTGGCGTAGAAAGCGTCTGCTTCATTCAAATCCCTGCTTCTCTGCCAGCTAAAGCAATACATTAAAAATAGGATCCTATCAATTCTTTTAGATGATGCTTGAATAGCAATTCAAAAATGCATGCATTAAAACATAATGTAGGGGTTAACTTTTTGCAACACATGCCAATTTGCAAGTGAAGTTACTGCCCACAAATATTTATACTGGCCATGAAACCGAATTTTGCATTACTCCATTATGTTTATTTCCCCTAAGACAAAGTAATTGTCAAGCTGACATTCTCTTGTATATTTGAAAGGGTGCATTTTCACAGACTGTTTAATGCCGCACAGAGGTGGCAAATGCGCATTACACAAATTAGAATTGCAGAAAAACTGTTGTGAAATGAATGGGGTTTCCTACATTTTTTCAATTAAATTCCCTGATTTTCCATTAACCTTCCAGTCAGATGTGCAAAAAGAAATTCTGATTCAGACCAATTTGCAAATGAAACATACAGAACCATGTGCATTATTTTGACTGATTCACTGAAGAATGATTCACTCAAAAAAAAAAAAAAAATACTTTCAGGATTCCATGACCATGGGAGCCCTGAATTATGAATATGGAAATTTAAAATGAATGAAAATATAAAATAATAAATGTAAAACATGACACTATTAAATTATAATTTATGAAATATATGCTCTGTCATGACAAGTTCAAGGCTGCTTAGATACTGCATTTTATTTACACAGAGCCATTAATAGTGCCTGTCACAACAAGGGATACTCTGTTCGAACCATAACTGGCCAGTCACTTGTTTTGTGTACTTGCCAAAATCAATTATTTCTAGCATTTGGTGCTTGGTGAGTGTTAACTTTGACACTGTATACAAGGCGTGATAATCTCTCTCTATGCTTGTGTATTATATTTGGCTTTACATATGAGAATCAAGGGCAAATTCTCACCTGACCACACTCTCTGGCTTGGCCTGGATGCAGGAAAGTTGCAAATCCTTGAAGTCGTTCAGGCCAGTCAGTCAACATGGGTTTGAGTCTTCTCAGGAGCTCCTGTGAGGAGTGAATCTCAGACTATTTCTCAAACTCAGACAGAACACCCAAAAACTCTTTCAACTTCCCTGGTGTTGCCTGCAGCACCACATACACCTGAAGAAAGGCAGGCAGTGGGGACTTTCCTTTAAATCTTATGAATAGTTTTAGAGGGTGAGAAAAAAGAATCATAGTAACTTGATGAAATGGAAATCTGTTGTGCTATGCCAACTGGGCTTGTAGTCAACATTTCAATGTCAAATATGTTTAGGACATTTCAGACTTAATAAGGACAAGATGATCACAAACGCTTTTGAAATACAAAAGGGTTGAATAAATATTTCTTGCCTTCTTCAGGTAAATTTGGACAAAAGCGACATCTTTAGCTACCTTGTGAGGATCGCCAGCAAGCGTGTTGTGGTAAAGGACAAAAGCTTTCACCACATCCATCTCCTGAGTGTGGGCACGATGAGCACCTGTGAGTTCAATGTATCAGTGTGATAATGGCCAAAAACATGAGAGATGGCTGCTAGATAACACAAGAGGGGATAACAGTAACAATTTTTTTTTGTTACACCTTTTGTAACAATCACAAAAAGATGTTCATTTAAAAATGACAAAACATGAAAAATAAATTGGTGAAATGTGACTAATTGCCAAGAAAACATTCTCATTACAGTAATGCAATGACACCAAACCTTAAAGGTGAACTCAGTAATGTTTTGTTTAGACCATCTTAGACTCACACTGACACAGTAGTTTTCATTTACCAATGGCATAATAAAAATTCACAGTTCACAGTCAGCCATGATTAACTTAATCTATGAGTGAAAGTGTCCAAAAACATGGCAATTACTGAGATTAAGCGAGTATTAATCGTATTCGGCAGGTCATGTGATCATAACATGGCAACCCCCATGAGGGGACCCTCTCTTTGTAGATTTAAGCAGCTATTATAAGGTTACTGAGTCTTCATCTTATGTGAGTGCTCATACATGCTTCAAGATTACTATTAATTTCTTTAGGAGTTACACTTTTTTAATGAGGAAAAAAATACTGACTGCACCTTTAACATTGCTAAGATACAGCCCCTTCACAGTTGAAGTCAGAAGTTTACATACACCTTAGTCAAATACATTTAAACTCCTGAAATGTCAATTCCTGACATTTAATCATAGAAAACATTCCCTGTCTTAAGTCATTTAGAATCAATACGTTATTTTAAGAATGTGAAATGTCAGAATAATAGTAGAGAGAATTATTTATTTTCTTTATTTATGCTTTTATTTCTTTCATCACAGTCCCAGTGGGTCAGAGGTTTACATAAAGTTTATTGGTATTTTGTAGCATTGCCTTTAAATTGTTTAACTTGGGTCAAATTGTAATTTTTTTATTTTTATTTTTATTTTATTTATTTATTTGTTCTGCACGGATATCACAAGGATACAGTACAAGGAGGGGAACGAAACCCACTTGGGTTTATACAGAGTTCCACTCCACTTACATGAATAAACAACAAAACAAAAAAAATAAATAAATAAAGGCACACAGACAAATAAGTTGAACAATAAAAAAGGGAAAAAACATATTTTTAAAAACCTAATTATCCTTTTAACTTAAAAATTACAGATGTCAAAGGGTGATGTTAAAGGAGGATCAAATGTGAAGAGTAGCATATGAAATATACTATAGAAAACTATAACCAAATTCTATCATATTAAAATATTCAAAAATGTTTTGGGTATCCTTCCACAAGCTTCTCACAATGAGTTGCTGGAATGTTTGCCCATTCCTCCAGACAGAACTGATGTAACTGAGTCAGGTTTGTAAGCCTCTTTGCTCGCACATGTTTTTTCAGTTCCGCCCACATATTTTCTATCAGATTGAGGTCAGGGCTTTGTGATGGCCACTCTTATACCTTGACTTTGTTGTCCTTGAGCCATTTTTTCACAACTTTGGAGGTATGCTTGTGGTCAATGTCCATTTGGAAGACCCATTTGTGACCAAGCTTTAACTTCCTGGCTTAAGTCTTGAGATGTTACTTCAATATATCCACATATTTAAAGATGATGCCATCATCTATTTTGTGAAGTGCACCAGTCCCTCCTGCAGCACACCCACAACATGATGCTGCCACCCCCATGCTTCATGGTTGGGATGGTGTTCTTCGGCTTGCTAGCCTCACCCTTTCTCCCCAAATATAACAATGGTCATTATGGCCAAATGGTTAAATATTTGTTTCATTAGACCAGAGGACATTTCTCCAAAATGTAAGATCTTTGTCCCCATGTGCACTTGCAAACTGTAGTCTGACTTTATGGTTGGTTTCGGAGCAGTATTGGCTTCTTCCTTGCTGAGCAGCGTTTCAGGTTATGTCGACATAGGACTCATTTTACTGTGGATATAGATACTTGTCTAACGGTTTCCTCCAGCATCTTTATCTTCCTTTGTTGTTGTTCTGGGATTGATTTGCACTTTTCGCACCAAACTATGTTCATCTCTAGGAGACAGAATGTGTCTCCTTCCTGAGAGGTATAATGGCTGTGTGGTCCCATGGTCAAGTCAAGTCAAGTGAGTTTTTATTGTCGTTTCAACCATATACAGTTAGTACAGTACACGGCAAAACGAGACAACGTTCCTCCAGGACCATGGTGTTTATACTTGCATACTATTGTTTCTACAGATGAACGTGGTACCTTCAGGCATTTGGAAATTGCTCCCAAAGATGAACCAGACTTGTGGAGGTCCACAATTTTTTTTGTGAGGTCTTGGCTGATTTATTTAGATTTTCTCATGATGTCAAGCAATAAGGCCTTGAGTTTGAAGGTAGGCCTTAAAATACATCCAAGGGTACACCTCCAATTCAGTACACCTCATATCAGAAGCTAATTGGCTAAAGCCTTGACATAATTTTCTGGAATTTTCCAAGCTGCTTAAAGGCACAGTTAACTTGTATGTATGGTGTATGTAAATTTCTGACCCACTGGAATTGTGATATAGTCAAATAAAAGTGAAACAGTCTGTCTGTAAACAGTTGTTGGAAAAATTACTCATGTCATGCACAAAGTGGATGTCCTAAATGACTTGCCAAAACTATAGTTTGCTCATTTAGATCTGTGGAGTGGTTAAAAATTAGTTTTAATGACTTCAACCTAAGTGTATGTAAAGTTCTGACTTCAACTGTATATTAGAAAGAATATAAAAACGATCTCACTGAAGCTCTGACACAGACACGACTTCACCAATTTCCTCTTTCCTGGTCTGTTTACTACTGCCCTTCCTTTCTTTTACTTTCTGCTCCTCTATTTCCCTCTCCAAAACCATTTACATATCTCTGTCCTCCTCTTCTATGCTGGCTGCCAGGCTCCCAGAGGATTCAGAAAGAGTGAGGAAAAGCTCTCTAGAGTCCTTCTCACCACCTCCCACCACCATTGCTATAGAGTTCTTTCTCCTCTATAGCTTATTGCATGCAATCAATGCAGGACATCTCTGTTGGACCTCCTTGTAGCCCATCTGCACTGTTGAAAATAGTTCAAGTGTTCTCTTTCCTGTTCCGTGTCACCTCTGCTCTGTCTGGAACTGAAACTTGTTTTTTGATCTACAATAGATATCTGATGGCAAAGGTTGATTATTGCAACCACACAGGCTGGAGGTAGCAGAAGAATCAGATTAAGAGGTTTTTGAGATCCAGATATTGGTTTGAAGAAGCTAGACGAGAGTCTGTCTGTATACGTTTAAGAAGGGTGTTGTAGCGCTGACTAATGTGATCTTTAGCCAAAATGATGCTGGCTGGGGAAGTCTGCATGATTGTGTGTGACAAATAACGTCCCCCACTGGTCCAGTCACAGTTATGTGCCTTGAAGAAGGGGATCTCAACTGTGGTGCCATTGCAGCAGCTGTAGGTAAAGTGATGAGAATTTTCCCTTGGGTTGCACCAATTTGAGCAACCTTTGGAGCACCAGAGACACCCATTGGTGTTTCTACAGCATTTTTCACAAGTACAGTCCTTGAAGAGTTCAATTCAGTGGTGACTGGACCAGTTGGTAAAGTGACAACTTCACCTTGGTTTTGTCCCACCAGAGGAACCTTTGGGGATATTATTGGTTTCTCTATGGGAAGATTCATGGCTCTATTTGCAGACAAGCAAGGATTGAGTTATGGCCTCAATGGAACAGTTTGAATTTGTAGGCTTGGACCATGTGGGAGACGAGGAGGGTGGGAAAGTGATGGACTTGCGCCTTCATTAACAGGGATGGCAATTAACTGAGGACCTCCTCTATTACCTCAGCTGACAGGGAAGTTTTTGAAGGCTTGCTGATTTCAGATAGCTTTTTTTTATTAAATTTTTTTTAAGGAAACTGGTGGTTCAAAGGCCTGAGACTAAATAAGCTTAAGGTTTATCTGTGGGAGATTGAAATAGTTAAATGTTATGGAAAAAATAACATGACTTTTAGAAGTGGACAAAGAAGAACATAAAAGGCCCCTAGGGGGTTTAAAGTGAAATTTTGTAGATATTGGGGCAATAGTTTTAGAGCACAATTTGTACAAATTAAGTAACAAATTAAGATATAACTACTTAAGAAAAATGGCAACCATTTTTTGTTAATTTCAAACACATCTGGCATTTTATTACATCATTAGTCAATGTGAACCCAATCTGAACATTTTTCATAACAAACCTATTCACCCCACTTAAGAAAAAAAAAGTGTTTAATAGGGGTCTTTAACCCCTGCAACATGGGGGCTTTTTACCCCAAATACTATCCTTTCACTTATTGGACAGTTATTGAAATATTTTTGATTTAATGACCTTATACAAAACTGAAAATGATAAATAAGTATTTTTGTATCAAAATACATTTTCATTTCAGGGATCTTCATTAGCTACATAAATTTGCAACATTTCAAAATCAACCTATAGACACCACATGCAAAGATCTCATGGATCAGGAATATTTTGCAGTGTACAGTGTCAAACAGGTATTTAGAAAAGTGCTATGGTAGTTTTTGATGCTATTTAGTGTTTTGGGAGAAAATAAAATCAATGGAGCCTTCTACCCTGTGGAGCCTTTAGCCCCGATGTACCCTACTAACAACTGTAGTACACGTCTTATGTCTGGTAGGTGAATTAAATTTATGCCAACTGATTGAATGTTAGATAGATAGAGCTCTAAAAGTGACTATAGATTACTCCCTTTATAATAAATGAAGCTGTGCAAGTCATTAATATTACATTCAGTCATTAAGCAGACGCTTTAGACAAATTAGGAACACAAAAAAAAGACATCCTTACTTTGTCCGCAGGTCATACACACAGCTTCATTAAACGGCTTGATTGAAAATAAAAGGAGCAATCCAATATCGCCAATCTCTCTGCTTGGGACATTTTTGTGAGCATCTAAACTTCAATACAATTTCATTGCCTCTCTCACATAGATGCTCAGTATCAACAACAAAAAATGGGCAAACAGCTCTCAGAGAGAATGGCCTGTCACGTCCACACATCACATGCACTTATTCATTTAATAAAATCGTAGCATTTGCCGTCATATAAATGCACAGGCTGACATCGCGATTGCGATATGATTAATCGTGTAGCACTAATATATGTGTATATATATATATATATATATATATATATATATACAGTATATGTGACATCAGTATTCAGACCCTTTGCCATCAAATGTGAAATTTAGCACAGGAGCGTCCCATTTCTCTGGATCATCTTTGAGATGTTTCTACACTTTGATTGTAGAAAATTCTGTGAAAACCTGTGGCAAATTCAATTCATTGGACATGATTTGGAAAGGCACACACCTGTCTATATAAGGTCGCACAGCTGAAAATGCATATCAGAGCAAAAACCATGTCATGAGGTCAAAAGAACTGCCTGTAGAACTAAGAGACAGGATTGTGTCGAGGCACAAGTCTACAAAACATTTGGCTGTATTGAAGGTTCCCAAGAGCACAATGGCCTCCATAAATCTTAAATGGAAGAAGTTTGGAAAAACCAAGAAACAGGAGGGTTAATACACCCCTGAGCTGGGGCACCGGTACACCACTAAATGGTCCTCCGCCAACTGTACTGCTTCATTCTGTGATGCCGTGCAGTGGCACTGGACCCACTCCGCCAATCCTTTCAGTAGTCATGAGATGAATTGCTCCAGCACCACGAGATTGATGACATGTCAGACGCTGCTGGGCTCCTCAGCCAGCACACACCGCTGGCAGGTGTCACAGAGCTGTTGAGCGAAGGCAAACGGGCGGCCAACTTGGCTCAGCGTCAGGGATTGGAACCACTGGCAGTGCTCCTCTGGACTGCGGCTGACCCGCTGCAGGATGCCCACAGCTCCAAAAATGCCTCCGGATAATCTTGCGCCCCCAACTTCACAAGCAACACATGGGGTTCGCGGCAGTCGGGTTTGCCCCCTCCTGAGGCACCAAGTTCCGCAATGCCCATCGTTCCTCCTCTTGGCCTCGAAGGAGCGTCTCGAACCGTTGTTGCTGTTCTGCCTGCAGATCCACGAGGGCCTGGTGGATTCTGGCAAAGGATCGGAAGACTTCCTCCAGTGACGAAGATGACTCCATAGCAGCGTACATTCCTCCTTCCTGGAGTGTTAAGATTTTACTTAATTTCTAATTAAAAAATTAGTCCAAAGATCCAAAATATCCCACAATCCACAACGTGAAGTTTTAATGAACTCATATATGTATACAAATTATAAATCTTAAGATAGAAGTTACTACTAACAGTAATTCATTATCAGTAATTAAAGGTGAAGTATGTAAGATTCAGAAATCCTTGTTATTAATGACACATGTGGCCGTTAATTGAACTGCAGCCAGCTACCTGTTGCTCGCGCTATAGGGACGTGATTGAGCGAGCATCCAAAACAATGACATAACGTACAAAGAGACTGAACGTGATTCACCGACATCATGCTGACAGATAAGGTAGCATAATTAAAATTTTATTGTTTTACTACAAACTTTGAGACTGTATATTATATTTGACTCTCCAGTGCTGGAACAGGGCTAAAACATGCGAGACTGTAGTTTGAAGTAATCACTTCTCTTTGCATGATACACTGACTGCAATTATATGATAGCCTGTCGGCGTTAGCAAGCTAGCCAGCTTTATCAATAGCTGTTAGTTAAATTTGGTGGATGATGACATGTATGGTGGATGAAGCTGTTTATAAAATAGACTGAACATTATAAATATGTTGACACAATTCAGTATTGATTTGTTTCCATCACAACTGTCATTATGATATCTTCATGAGCTATTGTTTTAAAATAATATAATGTATATATTTTCTGTATAACCAAGTTACGTTACACTAATGAATGGAGCTCTTTGTATTATCTTGAACATTGTCTAGCATTCATTTCATGTGTTATTATAGTTAAGCTAAAATTACACAGATCAATCATTATGGCACAATATTTAACATGCTTTGCTGTTATGTAAGCTTACCTGTCCAATAAGAAGAACACCAATTCAGGGTCAGTTTTGATCCCCAAAACCGAACGAAGCTCCCTCCAGGAATCAAATGCCCTGCCGATGTTCACTCTATTTTTCGCTCAACCACGATCACGTTCCCGCTTAGCCAGGTGGGATAAAGCAGAAAAATGTTTTTTGGCTTACTCTTGAGTTTGTGTAAGAGTCGGTGTTGTGTTGGGAGCTGGACTTTTGCTGAATTCCATCTCTAAGATAACGTTATCTAGTGTTGCATTTTCTGTTGTCGCTGTTGAATAACGGAAGAGAATCTACTGTCTGAGACAAGGCTCTCGTGAGCACGCATAAACATCCCATCCTTTGGATTTTCCTGGCAAAAGCGACCCCCTCCCTTCACATGAAAATCAGTCTACATGCTTTAATAGGCAACCTAGGAAGTCTGGGAAGGGCTCATTTTCTAAGTTGTTTACTAGCCAGGATGTCTGAGGTGTTAAAAAAGGAAATCTTTTGAAAATCTAGTTTGAAACAAGTGTGACAAGTTCTTAGAAATGTAATCTTTGGTTTTAATACATTTTTGAAAAGCCTTTATAGCATTTTCAACAAAACAATAATAATAATGGACTTTAAAAATGTAATTTATTTATTTTTAACTCGTCATGGTCAATCTTCAGGATCTAAAGAGGTCCTCTCTTGCTTTATGTTTTTTTGTCGACTTAAACAATAAAATGGCATTTTTACATCTACATTACACCACATTACTTTGATTTGGTGGACAAAAGTGTTTTTAAATAATAAGCATATTTTAAAAACAAAATTTCACTGCATATTATTTAAGAAATAATAGTAAAACATTATTCTGCATTACTCATGACAACATTTTTTTTTTCAAGAATTTCTGTTTTTAATTAGGCTTTTATTTTTTTTTACACTCTACACCATGGCATGTTTTACTTTTAATCCTCCTTAAAAATATCACAATTATTTTAAACTCAGATATTGAAAATATATTCATAATAGAAGAGTATAACTGTGTAACTCAAATAATTGTTTAGTGTGAATTGCAATTTCTATGCATTTTTGAATCGTTTAATAAATCTGGACAAAACAAAATGGGCTTCACGCCATTGACCCACATGTCATTAATAAAGTGCTACCTAGACAAGTAAATCTAACTTAACTGAAAAGACATACTGGTTGATATTTGGCAACTATGCTGTGTTTTGATGACGTTTAGCGTGAGACTGTGATCTGGATGCTCAGATCTTTTTACGGTGTTTGTGTGAAGCTGTAGTGTCTGAATCTCTGTGCCTGCTACAGTAAACTCCTCTGTATCTTCAACTCTCTTTACACTTTACTCTGAGGGAGTACCTATGAAAACATGAGGAATAATTTCAACACTTTATTCACACCCGCCAACATATGAAATACCAGCGACGCGATAACGAACTGCACGTAGCTCGTCACTTCCAGTTTCCTCAATGAGTAGTGAATGTCATAATAAAAGTCTTTAAGGCGTTACAATTTTAATTTAAATTGTAACTTTAGCTTCATTATAATTATGATTATTGTTATTATTATTATTGTTTTTTATTAACTTTTACGTGTTTCACACAAGCTCCATTATTTCTCATTTGCATACAATTATCATAAGGCCATACGAGAAAGAAAATATGAAATAATGTTTGATTGGATGTGTAATAGCTGGGTGTTTCTTCAGCTACAGGTAGGCTACTTTTATTGTATTTAAAATTTTTTTTTTTTTTTATCAAACTAATAGATTACTTTTAGTTTTGTTATATGAAGATCATATTAAACAGAACCTTCTCCTATCGGTAGGGTTCCCTTTTGGTTATTTTATTTATTTATTTATGGGACCAACTCCTAACATTCTAGGAACTTTTTTATTATTATTATCGATCAAAACGAGACATGCGTTTAAACTGATTATTAACCTTTAAATGCATGGGTTTTTCACCAAACATTACAAACTCTGGTCTGTAGAGACCCGGCACATATACAGGTCCTTCTCAAAAAATTAGCATATTGTGATAAAGTTCATTATTTTCCATAATGTAATGATAAAAATTAAACTTTCATATATTTTAGATTCATTGCACACCAACTGAAATATTTCAGGTCTTTTATTGTTTTAATACTGATGATTTTGGCATACAGCTCATGAAAACCCAAAATTCCTATCTCAAAAAATTAGCATATCATGAAAAGGGTCTCTAAACGAGCTATTAACTAATCATCTAAATCAACTAATTAACGCTAAACACCTGCAAAAGATTCCTGAGGCTTTTAAAAACTCCCAGCCTGTTTCATTACTCAAAACCGCAATCATGGGTAAGACTGCCGACCTGACTGCTGTCCAGAAGGCCGTCATTGACACCCTCAAGCAAGAGGGTAAGACGCAGAAAGAAATTTCTGAACAAATAGGCTGTTCCCTGAGTGCTGTATCAAGGCACCTCAGTGGGAAGTCTGTGGGAAGGAAAAAGTGTGGCAAAAAAACGCTGCACAATGAGAAGAGGTGACAGGACCCTGAGGAAGATTGTGGAGAAGGACCGATTCCAGACCTTGGGGGACCTGCGGAAGCAGTGGACTGAGTCTGGAGTAGAAACATCCAGAGCCACCGTGCACAGGCGTGTGCAGGAAATGGGCTACAGGTGCCGCATTCCCCAGGTCAAGCCACTTTTGAACCAGAAACAGCGGCAGAAGCGCCTGACCTGGGCTACAGAGAAGCAGCACTGGACTGTTGCTCAGTGGTCCAAAGTACTTTTTCAGATGAAAGCAAATTTTGCATGTCATTCGAAATCAAGGTGCCAGAGTCTGGAGGAAGACTGGGGAGAAGGAATGATGGTCTGGGGTGCCATGTCAGCTGCTGGTGTTGGTCCACTGTGTTTTATCAAGGGCAGGGTCAATGCAGTTAGCTATCAGGAGATTTTGGAGCACTTCATGCTTCCATCTGCTGAAAAGCTTTATGGAGATGAAGATTTCATTTTTCAGCACGACCTGGCACCTGCTCACAGTGCCAAAACCACTGGTAAATGGTTTACTGACCATGGTATTACTGTGCTCAATTGGCCTGCCAACTCTCCTGACCTGAACCCCATAGAGAATCTGTGGGATATTGTGAAGAGAAAGTTGAGAGACGCAAGACCCAACACTCTGGATGAGCTTAAGGCTGCTATCGAAGCATCCTGGGCCTCCATAACACCTCAGCAGTGCCACAGGCTGATTGCCTCCATGCCACGCGCATTGAAGCAGTCATTTCTGCAAAAGGATTCCCGACCAAGTATTGAGTGCATAACTGAACATAATTATTTGAAGGTTGACTTTTTTTGTATTAAAAACACTTCTTTTATTGGTCGGATGAAATATGCTAATTTTTTGAGATAGGAATTTTGGGTTTTCATGAGCTGTATGCCAAAATCATCAGTATTAAAACAATAAAAGACCTGATATATTTCAGTTGGTGTGCAATGAATCTAAAATATATGAAAGTTTAATTTTTATCATTACATTATGGAAAATAATGAACTTTATCACAATATGCTAATTTTTTGAGAAGGACCTGTATCTACCACTAATGGATCTACAAAATGCCCAGATAGTGTAAAATTTTCAAAGCCTTTTCAAGACTATAAGAAAATAATAGAATAGAATATATTCTGATATACAGTATTTTGATGTCTTATTTTTCATATATCAAAGAAATAATTCAACAAATCAGATTCATTACTTCCACACTGAAATTTTATGAGACTCAACTGGCTGTCAAACAAATTTTTTTTACTCCCCTTTTCTCCTCAGTTTGGAATGCCCAATTTCCAATGCGCACTAAGTCCTTGTGGTGGCGTAGTGACTCTAGTGGCAGAGGACGAATCTCAGTTTCCTCAGTGTCTGAGATTCAGCACATGTGGAGGCTCATGCTACTCACCTCGATCCATGCACAACTTACCACGCGCCCCATTGAGAGTGAGAACCACATTATAGCGATCACGAGGAGGTTACCCCATGTGACTCTGCCCTCCCTAGCAATCGGGCCAATTTGGTTGCTTAGGAGACCTGGCTGGAGTCACTCAGCAAGCCCTAGATTCGAACTCGCAACTCCAGGGGTGGTAGTCAGCATCAATACACCCTCATGACAATGGCCTAATTCTGTTCATGTGTTGTACTTGGTAAACATGTTGTTTCTTCATCAAATAGCAATGTCAAGTGTAAATCAAGTCAATCACTAAAACAACAGCGCCATGTGTGCAAGCAAATGGGATACTGATAATTCAGCATATTTCCACAGAAAATCAACGTGAAATAGTAGTCAGTTGTATGAATATAGTACTCATATGAAATAATCATAAAAAGGTATTTATGGAAGCACAAATAAAAAAAAACACTATTACATACCTAGGGTCTCTAATGACCTCCTCTAATGTCACTAAAGACTCGAGGTATGCATTTAATGGTTAATATAAATGTTGCAGCAGAACTGCAGAAAGGTTCCCAGAATGTAGAGGTCAAGGGAATGTTAGGGGAAGTAGTATGACCCAATATTTAACCTTAAAACAAACTTTCAATTTCTGTAAAAGTATTGAAAAAAATAATCCTGTCTAACCAAAAGAAGAACCTGCTCTGTTCTGGAAATGTTCAAGGAACCAAAAACAAATGTTTTCAGAATACTCTGAGAGCCAAAATGCAGCAAATGCTGCAGGCAGCTCACTCGACCTGCCACTGTCACACAAGGCTGAATTCGGCTACTTAACCTCTCACTGTCACAGGCAGCTCTCATCGCTCCGTCTCTGTTATTTGCGCCTCTTTAAGCCTAGTTATATCAATCCAAAATGTTTCTGAATGTGAAAAAATAAGTAGGAAAAGCAATCAAAATTCATATTAAAAAGCCCCAGTGCACGATTTACTGGTATATTTTATTCAATATAGAATGACATTTTTTATTTTGTTATTAACAAAGAATGTATACATACACTGTTCTCCAGGCTTCGAGTCAATTCAAATCTCCAAACACAAAAAGACCAAAAATAGTGGGCCTGGGTAGCTCAGCAAGTGTTGACGCTGACTACCACCCCTGGAGTCGCAAGTTCAAATCCAGGTTGTGCTGAGTGACTCCAGCCAGGTCTCCTAAGCAACCAAAATTGCTAAAGAGGGTAGAGTCACATGGGGTAACCTCCTCATGGTTGCTATAATGAGTGGTTCTCACTCTCGGTGGGGCATCTAGGAGAGTTGTGCATGGATGACACAGAGAATAGCACGGGCCTCCGCACACACTACATCTCTGTGATAACGCACTCAACAAGCCACTTGATAAGATGCACGGATTGGGGGCCTGGGTAGCTCAGTGAGTATAAGATGCGTGGATTGACGGTCTCAGACATGGAGGCAACTGAGATTGGTCCACCACCCGGATTGAGGTGAGTCACTAGAGCAGTGGCAGGACGAGTGATAGCCGAGTAAGAGCTGTCTGCGGTGGTGGCAGGATGAGTGATAATCACGAGTGAGAGCTGTCTGCTGCAGTGGCTCTACCTGCCACGGAAAAATTGAACTGCCTCTCCAGAAATTATTAGTTGGTCATCAGTTATTTTTTGCTACTTATCAAAAGCCTTTTCTATTTATTTTTCATAAATATAGATTAAAAAAAAAATATATATATATATATATATATATATATATAGATATATTTATATGAAAATATAAATATAATAATAATACTTTGCCTCAGTTGTGGCATTATTTAAGCCCCTAAATAAGGTGTCTAAATGCTGATGACAAAGGAGTTTGCCATTTTATTGCAAAGATTGTAAAATGTCTGCAGAATTGGCATCAAACACAGTACATATTATGATATGTGAAAATGACACTGTTATGGACATGTTCATTATGCTTTTTAAAAATTAGCAGAATTCTCTCACACAATTATATCTACTATTGGAAATTGTTAATAATACAAACACATAAAATAATGTGATTATTAGCATTTACTGAAGTCCACAGGGCCAAAAGTGACTATAGAAACACCCAATTACAGACCTGCCAACCTTTACATTTCTTAAGACTTTTTCCATTCTCTTTGAATTCTGCAAATTGATTATAATTTAAGGAGTCAACCAGCTGGATCAACCGTGACACACTAATGATGCCCACCTGTAACTCATCAGATGCTTTTAAACAAGACCTCTGGCAAATCATCAATATCCTGTGAATATTTCAGAAGATCTCTAGCACCCTTTATACAAGCTGAAACATTTCCATCGACTGTGATTTGATTCATTTGTGAAGTTTGAGACATGTTTGGTTTTGCATCAGATGAAGCCAGTGTAGTGAAAATGATGACACCCAAGGTCTCCAGGAGAAATCTACCATTGACTCCTGGAAGAATCCCAAAATTTACCATTCCTCCCAAACTATCGCTGTCTCCTCGGCTGCGTCTACTGCAAGACAAAGACGATGACACGCATAAGCTGATCTCTCCAGACAGTCCAGAGAGCCCGTCTCCCAGAAGCCTGCATCAAACTGCTTCACCGTACATCTCAGCCAAACTTCGCTTCACCCCTAAGAAGACGACGATACATAAGAAATGCGCAAGCGAGGATCTCTCCGACCCTTCGACTCAAGCTGCCATGTCTTTGGAACATGTTGGGAAGGTCACCACACCTTACGGATTTCGGACCTTAGCTGCAAGTCCCACTGTGAACCGGAGGGAGTCCTTGTTTCATAAGAAAGGACGCTCTTCAGAGAGGAGAGGGACTGGAGATTCAGTGTTTTCACCCAGACCTTCACATTCACCATTCAAATTCACAACAAAGAAAAACGGCTCCGCGAAGAAGTGCCAGGACGACATTGATGACGTCCATTCCCCTCGGAAGTCCAAAAGAGAAGGACTGGAGTTGCTCCTGAACAAACCGTTGGCTGTCTTGAGGGGTCTTACTCCCAAAAGGAAGAACAGTTCTCTAAAACTTCAGCTGTAAAGAGTGGCCGATATCGGTGTTGGTATTGTACCATTTTTGGAAAAGAAAAGCTTTTTAAATTGTGAAATAAAACAAATATTTTAATTCAAATCGGACAATCATTTGTTCCTTTTCGAGATTTCAAAGGTGTGCCATGTCTCTTTGACATGGACATTTACTCACCCTATTACCATCCCAAATGTGTAGGTTCTTCTGCAGAATACAAATTAAGATTTTTGAAGAATATTTTGCTCTGTAGGTCCATATAATGCAAGTGAATGTGACCAGAACTTTTGAAGCTCCACATCCACAACTCTCATTATGAAAGTGCAGATTTATGGTAAGAAAGGACTTTTATAGCTCTGTCTCACCCACACCTGTCATATCACTTCTGAAGATATAGATTTAACCACTGTAGTATGGATTAATTGAATGCTGCATTTATGTGCTTTTTGGAGCTTAAAATTTCTGGTCACCATTCACTTGCATTTTATGGATCAACAGAGCTGAAATATTCTTCTAAAAATCTTAATTTCTGTTCTGCAGAAGAAAGTCATACACATCTGGGATGGCATGAGAGAGCATAGAAAATGAGGGAATTTCCATATTTGAGTGACTCATTCCATTTGTGAAACCTGTGTCAAAGCTCCATAAAAGCAAGTAAAACATGTCATAATACACATTCAGGGTTGGGAGGGTTACTTTTGAAATGTATTCCAATACAGAATACGTGCTGTAAAATGTAATTTGCAATGTATTCCGTTTGATTACTCAAGGTCAGTAATGTGTTTTAAATACTTTGATTACTTGTTTTGACTATAAAAACTCTGCCAGACAAAATACACATGTTAAAAAATACATTCTCTGAAAAAACGAAATATCTCATGCAGTGTTTCTAAAACAAGATAAATATATTTGATCTTGTTT